>NC_082383.1:7273154-7430654 GCF_031168955.1 Gadus macrocephalus | reverse complement strand
GTCATTAAGCTTATTGTTGTATGACTAAGCAAAATCGGGCTTTTGCTCAGTTGTTGCTTTGTCATTGTTTCAAGGGTGCCACTTTTTTAAGCAGTGAGTCCTGATTAGTTTGGCGTTCGTTTTGCTGAGCTATTACTTTGCATTTTCTGGCTAAGTCATCCGCACTTACATTAGTTGATAAATGGGCTATTGTATATTGATGTGATTTGTTACGATATAATGTTTGCCATATTGTCTTCTAGATCTTCCAAGGGTACATCGATTTTGTCTAATTTGGCCACATCAACGTATCTATACCATGGAGCTTCCTCATCTGGGCGAGCACTGTACAGAAAATACCTGCAAGCGCTTAGGTACGTTTTCGTGTCTATGTCTGTGTCTGTTTGTGACCTGAATTTTGACAGCATAATAAAAAAAAATGTTTCCCATATAGATTTTCTTCCGATGAAATGTGACGCCTGTGAGGACATTTTCTGTAAAGACCACATAACTTATGCAAACCACAAATGCACGTCGGCTTACATGAAGGTATTTAATATTTATTTATATATTTATTTATATGTATGTGTGTATTTCTCAACATATAAAACGGTCCAAAATTTTTGAATGTGGCTACATTGTTCTTATACATAATAAATCTATGATTAAAAGTTTGTTCAATATAGTAATCACTCCCATTTGTCCCATTATTCTACAGCTGAGATTTACAACCTCCAGTGTGATTACATTTTCTTAATTATGTTGTACAGGATATCCAGGTCCCTGTGTGTCCCTTGTGCAACATTCCCATTCCCATCAAACGAGGAGAAATGCCCGACATCAGAGTCGGAGAACACATCGATCGGGACTGCAAGTCGGATCCTGCTCAGCGAAAAAGAAAGGTTTGTGTGCACGGTTTCATCAATGTAAAAATGGTATCTTAATTTACAACATTCGGTTTAACAACATTCTGAAGCACTATGCAAACGAAGGTGGGAATCATACCTTTTTCTTTCTCCTCTTTTGTAGATCTTCACAAATAAGTGTTCACGCGGGGGCTGTAAGCAGAAGGAGATGATCCGTGTGACGTGCGACCAGTGCCACCTCAACTACTGTCTTAAACACCGGCACCCGCTAGACCATGACTGTAAAACAGACGGCAAGCCGTCCTCCAAATCTGGGTATGGCTCAACATCAATGCCCTCATAGCTTAGCACTGGGAAGTTTGTAAAGCTGACCCTAATTCGCCAGGCCAACATTGTAATATCGTTGCGTGCTTTGAAACTTGTAACAAATCAGAATGATTTAAGGATCTCTCTCTCCTTCTGAGTGTGTATTTTTACCTAAGGTTCTTCCTCAAACTGACGGCAAAATGAATCAGACTCTAATCTCTGCCGCTACAGGAATGCTGCTTTATCGAGGGCCCAAGGGGTCCCCTCCCACTCTGCCTCCGGCTCCAGCTCCTCCAGTCAGGGTCTCTCCAGGCCTGCCTCGTACAGTGCCAGCACAGCCTCCGCCCGGAGCCACAACAGTGGGTAGGTAATTATTTAGTTCCATGCTAATTCATGCTACATATTGAAAACGGAAGCTTTGCAATCAAGTGTTTTGCGTGGCTCAGCTGTCGCCGGGTATTTTAAGTGTAAATTGCGTGAAGCAGTTGGAGGATACAGGGCTGAATGGCTCATTCTCCTTTTCTATGGACCGACGTCAAACAGGATCAAACGTAGGCGGATTTTTGATATGCCATGGTAAGAGGCTACTTGGAGGATGCCAAATGTAGAAATGCATATCATAGCAGAGGTTCCTCTTCAACATGGTATGGGCCCTCTCCCTCTAGAGTCTAAGGGGAGAGGGCCCAGAGGGCCCAGGGTCATCTGGGATCCAGCAGTCCTACCATGTTATAGCAGAACCTTGATGGCCTGGAGGTTCTGCTATAACATAGTAGGACTGCTGGATCCCAGATGACCCTGTTGCCAATATGAATAGTGATTGTTGTTAGGTTTCACCCTGCTCAGCTTGTCGGGTATATTTCTGCTTCAATCTGTCACAGCCTTGATTTGGATTCTGGATGTATTGACCATGCAGGCATTCGCAAAAGTCCCTATTCTGATGGAAAACTTTTCGTGAGAATTTCTTAAACTGAACTTCAGTAAAGTCATTCAAATAGGGGGCTATTGAAAAACATATTATCATTTTTGACACGTCGAAGATTGTGTTTAAACACCACCAAAAAGTCCCTATTTTCTCTACTCTTAGATCTGATCTGAAATGTTAAATATATCGGAACAATAAAAGGTTAACACTTTTCATTTTCTTGTTTTGGTTTTTAATTTTTTTCGTTTTGTTTCCCCTAGCAGTGCATCCCGACGAATTCCCACGTCAGTGTCCGCCCCTTCAGCACAGAATGTAATTCCAGCCTCGGCTTCCTTCCAGGCGGGCCTGGTAAGCTCTCCCTGACTCACTTACACTGCCTTTAGGTCAGACGTGTTTTAATCAGCATGTTATTGTTATGGAAGCCAAGCTAAGCCTTTGCTTACTCTTATTGTTATGGAAACACAGCCTAGCATTTCCTGACTCTTCCTCCTCCCCTTCTTCTTCTTCTTCTGTTTCCTCTTCCACCAGACGGAGGAACAGGCCTTACAGAGGGCACTGGAGATGTCCCTGGCCGAGTCGAGACCAGCACCTAGCCTCAGGTAAGCGAACCCCTCCCCATCCCTTGTCATTACTGTAACATAATCCTGTCCTGTTTCTGTCGTCGTCACTAAACCCCTCACTCACTCAGTCACATGGTACCCTCCGGTGTCCTTCTCAACACCCGGGCAAGCATTAGAAAGGGATTAGATGTATGGTTGAAACTACACCCAGGTCGTTCTTAGAGTGTCACGATGGAACTCCTGTTGCAAAAGGAGTCTGATTGAACAGAACAATTTAACTCTGATGAGGGACATCTTTTATGTGGCAATGTTATTGTTTAACACTTGTATTGTTTAATGACAGAAATAGACGTTTCTGAAATGCATAACAAATTATTCAAGGCCATACCGTACACTTGTTTCATATTCTTCTTTGTCCTTGTTTTTCAATTTGTGGTTTGTTAAATAGGTGCGTCGGAATCTGTGCTCCTTGGGTTTTATTTTACTGAAACATTGGGTATCCTAGAAAATGAGGGAGGATGATGATGATGACGAAGGTGGTTATTGTGCAGCCCCCAGGAGCAGGAGGATCAGGCCCTGGCTCAGGCTCTGGCCGCCAGCCAAGAAGAATTCCGGCGCCAGCAGCAGAGACAGCAGGTACCCCGAAAGCTTAGCCGCCGCTAGCATGCTAACAGGAGCCCGCCTAGGTACCGAAGCCTTTTCCAAGCGTCACTCTTTTCATGACGATATTGATTTTGAAAGCGTTTCACATTTTAAAAAGGGAAAATATGTGCAAAATGGGATTGTTCATCACCTTTTTTTAGGAATGTTTGTCATGGACTTTAAATGGAATACTTGGTCCTTTTGCAAGGGCTCCTATTGTACCGCCAGATGAGATGTCGATGAGCCATTAAAAGCCATTTTGAAAATGCATGCAATAGCCCTTTAAAAAACTATTCTGTGTTTCAACCAACTGATTCTTTTCCCCTTCTCTCTTTCCCTTGCAGGTGAGAGAAACCAAAAACTCGACCTGCAGTCTATCATAAAGCTGGATTCCTGCTATCACCCTTGTCCTACACATGACAAAATGGGACACAGAGATTCAGCAGAAGAGCGTTATTGCTATTCTTAACTGATGACAGAAATTCTTGAAAATTGCCGATATTACCGCCTTCCAATGTAAGCACATACTGCACCATCAGGATATGTCATTTTTACCAATGAGTTGCTCTGTACATATTTTATATGCTAATCATGTAACAAAATATCCACATAAATGAAGAATAAATTATTTTAAAGAGAGTCACGTTTGGCTTGCTATCTAATCATCTTTGGGTATTTTAATCCATCCTTCTTCTTACTTTCTTACTATTCTTACTAAATAGCCACACTGAGAAAGGGAGACAGTATATCAGACCTTGTGTGACCATCCATGATATTATATTTACGTTATTTATATTTATAATGAAATTACATCAAAAACAAGTGCAAGGAAGCTGTGGATAAGAGTCACAAAAGAGTCTACAGAGGAAAAAATACCACCGCTGACAAATCGCTTGTGTTGGAGCACATACCCGTTTTATACACTAGAGGGCAGTAAAACATTGAGTAAAGTAGGCCTACCTCATCGCAATGTCGTATTTATGACAAAAAATAGGTCTACCGTATAACACCTAGGCTGCTCAGTCATAATCGGGCAAAATGTGGGCTTTTCCCTTCGCTCTGCTTTAATTATTCCACAAATATTAGCAACTAAATCCGTGAAAGAAAAGTGTGTGGTTAATACATTGGTGACATTGGTAATTAGCAAGTCAAGGCTTTTATATAAAAATATACAATCCCAGTTATTTTGAAATCCATGAACTCTCCTAACATCAATTTTAACTTTGTTTTCATATCTCTATTTGCTCTTTCTGTTTATCCATTTGTTATGATCTCTCCATTTAACTAAGCTTCTGTCTATTTGTCCTATTTGTTGGTGTGTCTGTGCGCGCGCCCGTGCGTGCTCGTGGCATATCTCACACCCTACGTCCGCTGATTTGATCGTGATCTAATCGCAATCCCGCATGATCAGGTGGCGGGCTTTTAATGCAACTGCTGCTTGTCCACCTGAGACCCGGCTGGTGACAAATATATTCTTTGAGCTCGAGTTCTATCAAGGCCGAGGACGAATGTTCACACAGGCTCGTGTGTGACGCGTGTCTTGACAAAGGTACCGCATACACGCCCCCTGCATTGTGCATCGTGCCTTGAAAACGCGGCGCTGTCTGTGATGGAACCGGTCTGTTCGACCTTGATTTGAAAGAAGTTCGCCTTTGTGGGTGAAAACGTAGGAGTGCAAACGTAGTAGCCAAAACCAATATATTGTTAGAACCTCTTATTGTTAGAATCTCTTATTGTTGTATAGAGAGTAAGGAGGAAGGGTAGCAGAATACATTTGAATGTTAAAAAAGTGTTTATTCTTCACTTAAATATAGCTACAATAATCTTTCTCAATTCAAGATTAATCCCAGTTGTGCTTAGCGTCTATTTTATAATTCTGCTCGTTCTGATTATTAAGGAAATGTATTCTGCTCGTTCTGATTATTAAGGAAATGTTTAGAACAACAGGCAAATAGAGTATATATGTATGTCATTCGGGTGATGTCAATTTTTTGGTTTCATGACTTTAATAGCAGCCACTCCTGTAAACCTACACTTTTCCCCTGTGTATGATATGGGATCTGCACAGAAAAGTAGCCTAAAATGTGTCAGGGGTAGAAATACTTAAGTATGCTACTTTGAGTCAACCTTACTTAAAACAACTCAATATTATTACAATATCAATACATCTAATACTTTTCTAATACCACAGCAAAAGAAACATGTTATACTAGTACATAGTTCAAATTAACAGTATTGTGGACAATAGGAGTGTTCATATTATTATTGCTATTTTTGTTGTTGATGTTGTTGCTGTTGTAACCATGGTGCTGCAGTGCCTTGACATTTCCCTGGCTGACGGAAGCAGCCACATGCTCTATCTAACATCAATAGTTTCTCCATGGTGATCGCACGGTGTTGATGTTAAACAAATGAAGAGCCATGCTTGGTAACTTTCAAAACAAAGGCTCGATTCCACGTCCTTTGAGCCGAACAAGGTCATATGCTTTGATGCCGACAGGGGGCCACATTAACATCAGCATTGTCATGGTATTGTAGTGTGTTTCCGAAGAGCGGTCGAGTGTAGGATAATAACGTGGCTGTGCCCACTTCATCATTACGCTTGGGGTTGTTCGTGGTCTTTTGATTGTAGATACAGTGATTTCATTGCGCTACGACAGATACTATGCTATTTTAATCAAATGGACGCTTTTACACAGAACAGAGGATCAGCCATTCCTGCTCAGATGCTTATCGATATCTACTGTCACAGGGACTAGAAAACACAACCATGGGGACATTCCCCCCCCCCCCCCCCCCCCCCAAGTATGATGAATAAAATGACGCAGGTCTTTGTGCTGACTAATGACTTATCATCAACACTGTAGAATACAATCCATTGCGGAAACCATCCCAGAGTTATGTCCTTCTTTCCCACCTATATCATTCCAAAGGTCAAATGTCCACAAACAATGTCATTCATAATTAAGGAAACATAAGGCCTGATAGTTGGCCATTGTGGTATTTAAGATGTCTTATGATGAGAATGACTATGAATGATAACTTATTAAGGGGGGGGGGTCGGTCATCTGTGATTGACCAATATGAATCAAATCATGCTATGATCTCTGATCTGTCAGGTGAACACAATGTACAGGCTAAAGATGCAAACGCACATCTGTCTTAGGTGTCTGACGGGGAACAATTGAGCCTTTTTTATTTTAAACATAAAAATGAATTACCCCAAAATATGGACCATCACACAAATTAAGGGGAAAAAAACAAGGATTGAAACAAAGGTACATGGCTTATTAAGGTAAGACATAAATACACACTCACATATGTTCACATTTGCTACTTAAAGCGTATTGAATCACATTACTTTTGTATGAAATGCGCTATACCAACAAAGTTGAGTGCCTTTCCGCATTCGTTGGGAACAGCTGAAACAATGCCAACGTCACACTGACGAGGCCTTCAACACTTACACAATGCTAAGGAGAAGTTTGATGGTGTTGTAACGTCCTTAAGGGGCTGCGACTACTACTGGTGTTGAACATCATTGGTCTGTCAAGGTGATCTCACGAAGGCAGTTGCTATTGACGCAGAGGATGATGCATTCCGGAACTCATCCCAGCCGTGATTCATCCCCGAGGCAACAACAGAGCCAGCAGGAAGGTTCCCCTTGACTCATTCGGCATGAATTCACATTAGCATCTCTTAACAAAAGACTCTGGGGGGGGGGGGACACAGTTCTTAGTTTCCATGACAACCGGAGGATGATAGTGGTACAAACGGTGGCCCGAGAAACAAAGTTGAGCAGCCACAGAATACTCCCTCTGTAGCAGCCAAACAAATAGGCCAAGCCAAGTGTAGTACTATTGAACTGAGATTTGTTTCGTAATGGAACTGCACCGAGCCTATTGTTTACGACACACACCCGTCGAGCTGAGCAGTTGTGTTCAGCCTCCATGCCAGCCTCCGACAAATTACACATTCTACATGAGGGAGATAAACAGGTGCACAACAACACTTCATTCAGAAATCAAAACTTTTACCAGCTGGAATGTGTTGGCAGGGAGAGGTTTGGTAAGGTAGGTGGTGGTGATGAAGATAGGTGCTGGTGGTGGTGGTGATGAAGATAGATGGTGGTGGTGGTGATGAAGATAGGTGGTGGTGGTGGTGGTGGTGGTGATGAAGGTAGGTGGTGGTGGTGGTGGTGATGAAGGTAGGTGGTGGTGGTAGGTGGTGGTGGTGAAGGTAGGTGGTGGTGGTGGTGGTGGTGGTGGTGGTGGTGGTGGTGGTGGTGGTGGTGGTGGTAGGTGGTGGTGGTGGTGGTGGTGGTGGTGGTGGTGGTGATGAAGGTAGGTGGTGATGAAGGTGGTGGTGGTGGTGGTGATGAAGGTAGGTGGTGGTGGTGGTGGTGGTAGGTGGTAGGTGGTGGTGGTGGTGGTGGTGGTGGTGGTGGTAGGTGGTGGTGGTGAAGGTAGGTGGTGGTGGTGGTGGTGGTGGTGGTGGTGGTGGTGGTGGTGGTGATGAAGGTGGTGGTGGTGGTGAAGGTAGGTGGTGGTGGTGGTGGTGGTGATGAAGAAGGTAGGTCGTGGCTGTGACGCCTCGTGCCCACTGCACCATCCGTTGACTGATCCCCATTGACTTTGAATGGGTACTGACGCGCAATGCATTGTGGATCCGTGCGCTCCGTTAGAGCGTAGGGCGCCGTTGAAAAATGTTCAACTTTTTCGGCAGCGACAGATCCGTCATCCAATCAGATCGCGTATGCAAATGTGAGCACTGTGACACTACTCGGGCTCTGACGACCGTGGAAAGCTCCCCCATCCGTCAGCCACGCCTTCCGACGTCCTTTGAATGACGGTGCAGTGGGCACGAGGCGTCGGTAATGAAGGTAGGTGGTGGTGGTGGTGATGAAGGTAAGTAATGGTGGTGGTTACACCATGATGAGGACAGACTGTTATATCCCCAGGCTCCTGCGACAAGGCATTGCGGTACCTCATTTGCCCACGATTTCATAACTTATTAATAGCAAATATTATCCATTTAGAAATAGATTTAGGCTACTTACTTCTTCCAAACGTTATGAGAAATGCTGTATGAACAAATAATTAAATTAGCTTTGTTTTAGTTGAGTTTAGTGAAGCCTTTTAATCTGGCAACCTTTTTTTTTAACTGAATCGACAGAGGAACTGCACGAATGGGTGGGTGTGGCCGATTGATTAGTGGAAAAACAATTACCTAAAGTTCTAATTAGCAGTGTGACACAAATACCAATATTATCTTATTTATACATATGCATATAGGCTACCTATATCTACAAATATATAGGCCTGCTTTGTTGCAATTCATGCACAGAAAGAGTGTAACAAAAAAATACCATGGAACAGATGTTTTTATGTTCGCATGGATTTTATTAATATTGTGTGTTTTTTTCCTCTCTTCCTGAAGATTTATTGTGACAAAGCTGGCCTCTTCAAGCTAATTGAGCTAAAGAATATGCAATCTCTGCGCAGACATTGAACAAAGAGACTAATGATACCATTGGTATTTGTGTCACACCATCATGTAGGACTTTGTTTAATTGCTTGTTCACTAATCAAAGAGCCCATATCGACACCGCTCCTTCAGTTCTTCTATCGATTCGGTTTGGAAAAAAAGGATACACATTCAAATGCTTTGCAAAACTCAACCAAGACGCAGATCATTTAACCATTGTTCCATTCAACCATTGTTCCAATCAACCATTGTTCCATCCATCCTTACGTTTATCAAATACTATTTAAAGTATGAATGTGTAATGTTGTAAACATAACGTAAAGTGTTTAGCATATTATTTTAGCTGTTGGGTACTACAGGGTATTTAAAGTGTAGTCGCAAGCACTATGCTAGTGTTTAAGGGCACAATGGTGTTACTTGTACAGAATGTACCGTACTGCTGAATTTTAGATGGAGTCTTTGCATAATTGAAGTTGAGGAAAACATTTTTAAATCTTGGATCTCCTGAAAGCACCTTTTTGATTAGGTGTCTGACGTCTATGAATTCTCTTTTATTGTGCAGAATGCCGTACAACTCCTTGGGCTTCTTGACTGAAGCCAAGCTATGCTTCAACATGCTTTGAAAGCGATCCATCCATAGTTGCTATAGAAACACTCCTGGAAACTCACAAGCAGAGGTATATCAGACGTTCATTCTCTCAAACCAAAGTAAAGGAATGAATCAATGTCCGATCCAGACTTGTGTGCTGGAAAATGCCTTTGAATCGTCACTTTGAATATACTTTGTGGGTAGCGAGCATTCAAATGACCAGCCATTATAGCATCATGCCCATTTAATGTCTCTCTAACTTGACCAAGAGATGAAAATCAATCAAGCAGAAGATGAGAATCAAGTAAAAAGCTCAGTTATAAGCTGAGTATTTCAAAGTTAACAAGTATATCACATAACGCACGCACGCACGCACGCACGCACGCACGCACGCACGCACGCACGCACGCACGCACGCACGCACGCACGCACGCACGCACGCACGCACGCACACACACACACACACATCCTTCTAAGTGGGGACTCAATAGCAGAGGAAGCGGAGGAGGCGAGGATATTGATTGCTAGGAAGGCGACCGTGAGAGAATGCTTGCAGTGAACAAAACAAACCTCACACATTCCAGAACATACAAACACTGCTATATACTGTATACATATATATATAAATATATATATATATAAATATATATATATATACAGTATATAGCCGTGTTTGTATGTATATGACAATTGGTCATGCAAACACATCAGAAACCGCATGACCCCAGCGGCGGCGGCGTCTCTTGCGGCAGCAGCGGCGGCGTCTCTTGCGGCAGCGGCCGCATCTCTTGCGGCAGCGGCGTCTCTTGCGGCGGCGGCCTCTCTTGCGGCGGCGGGCGTGTCTTGCGGCAGCGGCGGCGGCTCTTGTATATCTATAGATATATAATATACATATATAGCATGAGGTGACATCTGGGGTCATGTGGTCTTTGATGTGTTGGCATGTCCAAATGTCATTCCCCATTCATCTCCTGGAGGTAAAACAGCCTCGGGCAGCCTGAGCTGTATTATTTCCGCCTGGTTTTGCCTGTTGGTGAGGGCGCTCACCTTCTCCTTCCCGCCATGCAGCTGCTAATGAGAGCCACGTGGATGATGTCAGCGGCAGAACCTGGGACCGTTTGATTGATGCCTGGGGCTGGCCCGGACTTTGTTTGTTGTCACGTCGAGGGTGCACTGATGATAGCAACCCCCGGTGTTAAATGAATGAAATCCGTCATCCACACGTTTTATTAAACACTTAAATATTGAATTCTTGCCCTATAACCCTCGCTCCTGGCAGAATATAATATATATATAATGTATACAGTGCTTGGAGCCACACCCATGGTGTGGCATAAGGCATGAGAATGTCGTAACTGCAACGAGCAAGTCAGTGGAGCAGTGAACCTGGCCCTGAGCAAAAGCCATCGGTAATGTAACATGTTTAACGGAGTGTCCTGCGCCCTACTAGATATTGCGATTGCTTGCCTCCTTGTCTGAGCCATCCGAGGAGACCCACTGGTCCTCTAATGAAAACGTCTCACATGGTGAACCAATCGGTCCGTCTGAAGAAAATAAATGTTCTTCTGTTCCTGCAACGGAAGAAGGGAATTCAATAACAACTTAAAAGCAAAAACCTAATTCTCTGTTATCTTTACAGTCTCTAATGGACTCTAATGCTTGCTTATGCCTGCTCTTTGCAGTTTGATTGCAGTAGCGCACAGGGGGAACGGGGGCTCATTTCCCATGCCCTACTTCAATTTGCAAACCTAATCTAGAAGTACTGTTTTTTTCCAAATAAAAACCTGCATAGATACAAACAAAAACACACAGACATTCACAAACGCACACAAACACACACACACACTCTGAAACAATATTGCCTCTATTTAATAGAGTTGTGCCACTGTGGAATAAGGACGTGGTTGTTAGTTGGCTTGTAATTTGGCGCAAATCGACACAAACACACACACAAACACGCACGCACGCACGCACGCACACACACACACACACACACACACACACACACACACACACACACACACACACACACACACACACACACACACACACACACACACACACACACACACAGACTGCTACACACTATAACAAATGTTGACTATGTCCCAGTGGCTGACTCTTTCCATCCTGTTGGAGATGAATCTGGCCCAACATGTTATTTGTCTACGGAGAAGAGAGGGGTACCACCACATGCCTCTGCCTTGCATTCCTTTTCTGCAGTCAAGTGTGAACATATAAGTGAATATGCTGGGGGAGGAGTCCTGATAAGGATATACGGGTGGGAGGGAGAGAGAGAGACACACACAGAGAGAGGGAGAGCAATGGAGAAAGAGAGAGTGCAGGGGAGAGAGAGAGAAAAAAGGGAGCGAGTGAGCTAGGGAGGGAGCGAGAGACAGAGAGAGGGAGAAAAAGAACCCGGGAAAGAGAGAGAGGGAGAGAGAGAGAGCAAGGAAGAGAGAGACATAGAGCGAGGGGCTTGCTTTGAGAGGTAGAGAGCGAGCAAGGGAAACAGGCAGATTTAGAGAGAGCCATTGAGAGAGAGATGCTAACATCCCAGGCAGATATCGATGTACAAAGGAGAAATATAGATTCAGATGTGTTATGATAGCTGGGGAACACCGCTGCTAGTTTGAAGAGGAATCCCAAAGCACTGCTTCCAACTAGTCCAGGTACGTTCCACATTTCAACACAATCTGCATGTCATCCCCGTGCATGAGCAAAGTCCCTTTGAAGATTCTAAGCAATGTTTATGTTGCCATTTTCCGAAAGCCCTGGTCTGGGATCTACTTCTACACAAATCAGGGAGCATGTTGCAGATGGCTGCATTGATAAGCAAAGTTTCTGCCTATTGTCATTCAGTGAGAGCTTCTGCATCATGACTAACAGCCTAACTGTCAGAATGCCATAGGCGGGCCATCATTCCCAGAGTTCCCCTGTTTACTGTAACTACATCTTCATCGCATCCTCCTCTCCCAGTATGTGTTCATCAATAGGTTTGACAGCCACAGCTGTAAAACTGGCTGTTGCTGAATCCCAAACATCCTTCCGGGGGGAACCGCCTCGTCCACCTTAGCGGACTACACAGCCAGAAAACCCCTTAGATGTGTTGCACATCCTCTGACAGGAGGAATGTTGTGCATTCCGGGCATTCCCCCCCACACCACGACACCTTGGGTAATGAATAGAAGTCTGGATTATGCAACTCAGCGGAGTGAGCTATGGCAGGGAGAGGTGTGAGTAGAGTTCTGGCAATAGGGCTTACATCACAGAGACGCTCCCTTTGTAAATGTCCCAAAAGCTGCACCCGCTGGCTGACATCATGACTCGTTTTTAATCTGCAAGGGGCGCTCCATGTTTATGTTTTCATCTGGGAGCGTAGTGAATATTTACTGTTATCGTATTCATCGTCGTGCGCAGTGAATAGATTTTATTCTACATGGTTGGTTTGGATTGTTATTTTCTGTTTCTAAAAAAAAAAACACAGTAGAGGTTTTTGGGTTCCTTGGGGATCCCACAAATAAATGTGGTGACGTAAGCGTTCTTAGGGAATAGTGAAAACTAACTATAAGGTGCTTTTCAGGTTTAGTGACTTGAAATATTTTCTTCAAACCACTGTTTTACCTGCTGAGAGAAAGGAAAGGATGGGGTGAACACTTTGGTTCACCCCATCCATCAACTATGACAAATATTGGCTTGGCCCACATATTGACATAGCCTTGCAGAATTATACATTTTTAACACGGTTCACCCCAGTTGCTTAAAAATGTATGAAATTGATTTTAATACATTCCTTAAGGGAGATATTGAACTGTAAACGATGATTAACATGTAGGCCCATTCCTATTAGCGATGTATTCAGTTATTGATACTTAATTATCATGAGAGCATTCTAAAGGTTTGTTTATAGAGAACTAAATTATTCAACAGCTGCAGACCCTTCCTTCCTTCGTCAGTTACGCATTACAATGTGGGCCCACTAAGGTTTTTGAAGGCACTGGATTATGTAGGGCCCATTTCGGTTCCATGAGACTCCTCAGTCTTGCGTCGAGAGCCCCAGGCAGCCCTCCAATCTGGGAGCCGATTTCACACCACTCCTCTTGGGGGATAAACAGCATATTTTCTGCAGGCGAAATGCAACCAGAGTCAAACACTGGAAGCTTCCACACAAAATAAATCATGTTTCTTTTGAAAATCCATAGAAGTAACAGTCCTGATTTATTGGTCTAAATACAGTATACACACGACGAACAATATATAAAAGTTCAAATAGCATTGTTCGAAAACTTCATTCATTCAACCCATGTCATTATTATGTGCATATTACAGGCAACCCTTAGCTCAGGGGAACTGGTTATATTTAAAGGTTACCTATTTTTGCACCTGGTGTGAGTATGATTAGCCGTTACAAGCCGTCTCTGTTGACATCACAAGTGGGCGTGTCCATAGATGTATGACACACCTGAGGTGCGTTCAAGTTCAGCGAACATAGGCGAACGTTCGCAACGAACGCGTTGACATTAAACAATTAATTTTGAAAGATTTTTGAACACCGTTCTAAACAAACTGTCGACGAAAAAAATGGATACGAAGGCCATGGTATTAGCGGCAGCCTCCATGTTAATGGAAGAGTTTACAGAAGAGGGTTTGCAAGTGGTCGACCTCGTTGAAAGCCTACTGCAGACAACCAGTAGGCCTACGGAAAATTCAAGAATAGAGGGCTACGTCACCGAAGTTGTACCCACTTACTGCGATATAACGTTCAAATCGCATTTTAGGATGCAAAAGACAACAGTTGAAGTAAGGGTGTAGATAGGCTATATGAAACGTTTTATCTATTGCTTTCTGTGTAGGAAAGGAGTAAATGATTTCAATATAGTTTAGTTTAATGCCATGGCAACGAATGTCACGTAGCCGAAGAGGGCACCGCGATCCATCTCTGTTTGTGGAGAACTACCTCTTCAGACAGTTTGCCTATGTTCGTAAACGTTTGCTTGCTTATGTTCGTTTAACGGAAAATGTTTAAAATCGTTCGCGAACGTTCGCCTATGTTTGCGATTCTGAACGCACCTCTGGTGGTACAACATTTCACCTTTAAATTTACATCCACACCAAACTCTTTAGTACATATTTTCTATTTCAGATTTGCATCTAAACATGTCTGATTTGGAGGACTTCAGCAAACTCGGAGGGCCGTCCTCCAACGTGTCCGACAGCTACCAGCTGAACCCGACCAGCGTCGTCGTCTCCGTGGTCTTCTCGCTCATCTTCCTGCTGGGCACCGTCGGCAACAGCCTGGTGCTGGCCGTCCTGCTACGCAGCGGGCAGGTCGGCTACAACACCACCAACCTGTTCATACTCAACCTCAGCGTGGCCGATTTCTTCTTCATCATCTTCTGCGTGCCTTTCCAAGCCACCATCTACTCCCTGGAAGGATGGGTGTTCGGCTCGTTCATGTGCAAGGTGGTGCACTTCTTCATCAACCTCACCATGTACGCCAGCAGCTTCACACTAGCGGCCGTGTCCGTGGACAGGTATGGGAGGTCACATGTTATTGCGCTATTGGATTTTCATAGTTCAATAGTTCAATAGAGAGCAACTAGAGAGTTAAAGTTAAGGATTTGTCTTAAAGGTGATATATTATACCACCAGGTGTGAGTGTGATTAGCCAGTACAGGGCCGTTTTGAAAATCGGCCTCTTCTGACATCACAAGTGGGCGTGTCCACCTAGATGTATGCTGGATAGATGAGCAACTTTTGCTGACATCTAGGTGGACACGCCCACTTGTGATGTCAGAAAAGGCAGATTTTCCAAACGGCAGAACAGGACAACATTGATAGTGAGTTCCGTTGGCCGTGGCATACGCTTACAAGCCCTATTCCCGCCCCCCCCCCTGGTTTTGATGTACTGCAATGAATTGCGCTTGTTAGACAATAATATAATTGGTTTAATTAGTACGTAGCCAAATAATTGGAAACAAGCTTCGCAAATACTTTTATATAATCGGCCCTACTCTCACTGCTCTTCGTATCGAAGAGTATGTCCGTAATTTAATTTGTACATGAGGAATGAACACAGATCATAGCAGATGGATAATGCTTTCTCTGAAATGCCACCAAGCTTGTATTCAAATCTCCTCAATCTATCAGCAAGGAAGCCCTTTCAATCGAATTCAGGCTGCCAATGTAAGGACAGCTGAGAGACACAAATTGGCTCATCGGTTGTCAAGAGGGATTAATTAGAAGCAAATACCCCCCCCCCCCCCCCCCCCGAACTCTCCCCCAACACCCCCCACCACCCCCCATTACTGTTGGGGGTGGTGGGGTCAATCAATATCGGCGGTTCTTTGGCCTGTGCAATTGAAACCATTAACAAACACTGGCAATATTTACAATATTTAGTGGTTTTCATCTAACCCGACCTGTCCTCTTTGTTCATGAGATCCTCCTCTTCCCGAGGCATGTCAAGAGTATATGAGTCAACACAAATGTTTTCTGTTGGAGATGAGATACGATGAAGGACTGTCGTTTCCGCTTTCCACCTGCGTCATTGGTTTGAGGGATAGGCGGGATGTACATTCCTACAGAGGGAATTATTAATTTGTCTACCGGGCAGTGGATCCCCCAGAGGAGCAGATCATGGATGTTCATGCAGCACTGAAATCCTTATCTTATCCAAGATCCCATTTCCATTGAAAATGATATAACAAAACTCTGAATAATGGAAGATCAACTGAGAATTGTCACCTTGATAACAGGCGGTTGGTCCCTTCACTCAGGATTTATTATAAGCACATGGATTGCGTTCCCCATGATGAGCCAGATAAGAATTCCACCAACGTCCATCCCTACTCATGCATTATGATGCAATCGTATCAATTTGTATGCACGCCTTGTCACGCCAATGGGGAGGAATCTCTCCTTCGCCTACACCTCAAGCAAATTCCTTTCTCTCCTAGGTATCTGGCCATCCGATACCCCCTGCGCTCCAGAGAGTTGCGGACCCCCTGCAACGCCGTGGTCGCAATGGTGGTCATCTGGGGTCTGTCCTTGGTGTTCGCCGGGCCCTACCTCAGCTACTACGACCTCATCGATTACGACAACAGCACCGTGTGCATCCCCGGATGGGAAGCCCACAACCGCAAAGTCCTGGACACGTGCACCTTCATGTTCGGCTACGTCATCCCCGTGCTGATCGTGAGCCTGTCCTACACCCGGACGATCAAGTACCTGTGGACCGCCGTGGACCCCCTGGACGGCATGTCGGAGTCCAAGCGGGCCAAGCGCAAGGTCACCAAGATGATCATCATCGTGACGGTGCTGTTCTGCATCTGCTGGCTGCCGTACCACGTGGTGATCCTGTGCTACCTGTACGGCGACTTCCCCTTCAACCCCACCACCTACGCCATCCGGATCCTGTCGCACTGCATGGCCTACGCCAACTCCTGCCTCAACCCCATCGTGTACGCCCTGGTGTCCAAGCACTTCCGCAAGGGCTTCAAGAAGGTGTTCAGCTGCATCCTGAGCAGCAAGAAGGGCCGCAACAAGGTGCACGTGATGCACGTGGCCAACACGGCGCCGGGCTTCGAGGCGGGCTCCACCGAGGTGTCCCAGATGCACGAGGAGAACGCGGCGGCGCGCTCCGACGCGTGCGAGATGGTCAGCAGGCCCGCGGTGGAGCCACGCGAGGCCGCTGTGACTCTGAACCTGCCTCTGCAGAGGCAGCCCTGACAACGCCTGCGGCGCGAAGAGCGGCGTGTCCGTACCGGTGGAGCGACTGCGGTCGCGTAGCAGTTCATTGAGGGCTTGCGTTGAAGGTCACCAGAAGGGGTTCGTAGCAGCTCTGAAAGGTGTGCGGTAAACATGGGCTACGCAGGGAACTCTGATTAGATGTGCGGTATGAACAGACTTTTTGCCAAACTTGTAAGGACAAGGGTTCAGAATGGATCCCAGGGCGAGGTAGCCTTACTGCATAGATGCTGCAGTAGATATTTTGTAAAGTAGTGAAAAAATACTGTGATAGCTCATCCTCAGTGTTTTTTTAAGCTGGCGTGTAAGGGGAGGAGAGGAACAGACCGATGACTCATCCTGAATCCTTAATGTAGACATCCGTTGCCCAGTTGTAATTTGTTCGTCATCCTTGCATGGACTGTGGAGCATACAGTGTTGTCGGCTGTGTAATTGCATAAGGGTACAGTTACGCACCCCCATCAACTGAAATATCCTCTATAATCAGTATTTTTCTTCTCTAAATGCCAGAACCTCTTAGTAGCTCTATCTCTGTGACCTGAATTGTTTTGTTCTCCCTGTATCCTACCTCACTGTGGTTAAAACCATCTCGCATCCTGGCCTTGCAAAATCCCTCCACTTCTGAGATTGTGGGAGATGTAATTATCCTTTGGGAAGGGTGAATGCTGTTTTTGCCTATTCTATAAAGGCTTTTTTTAATACTGAATATTATCTGTGGTTTGGCCTGCTGCCTTTGTAAATGAATTTCCAAGTGTCCATTGCTGTATTTTTCAAGAGATATATTTAAGGAGAAATTGAATGTATATATTTAATCTGATGTTTCATAAAATGTTTCAGAGGACTATGTACTGCACACTTAAATATTGAACTAAACTATTTTCTCCTGTGGAATTGTAATGGATGTTCATAATTTGTGCTCAACAAAACATTGATCATGTTATCTGTTTACGTCTCTGAAATACCAAATCTATTTTCCTTAATACCACTATAAACATTAAGCTACTGTTTAATTGAAATAAAAACCCTTGGCAACATGAAGCAATTCCTCCCAATATTAAATCGAAATGTCAATTAAAACCCACCATATTTTTTTATATCCCTAATGGAATGTAATTAAATATAAGATATTCGGTACAATTAGATGAGGGGTGCCATTAAGGTCTGGCTAATGGCACATTGAAATTCTTAAATAATGGTTCTTTCAATGGATGGATTCTTCTTGTTTCACACCAATTAAGGATCAGGGTTATTATTATTATTATTTTGTATCATTACAACCTATAACTCACATGTCCATAACATCTATTTCAAATGTGGTTAATTGGTAACGTGTGTAATGAATAATTGGCTATTTACAAACTATTGAAAATATCAAATTGAAAATAGGGTTAGAATTTTGTTACGCTAAATGCTATTTTTTTGTAACATTCTATATTTTACCGTTAAGGAATATCAAGGCACATTGAAGATATTTGTACGCAATATCAAACTAGTTAATGATTATATTTATCAATCTATGTATCGGTCATTCTATCTCTCTACCAAGCTGTGTGTATCTTTCTATCTATATATTCATTGGTTTGATCAATATATCTCTCTATTTATCTTCCTGGCTAACCTACAAACAAACAAACAAACATAAACGTGACTACATGCAATCATTTCAGAATGTTACCAATTTCACAGCCATTGAGCTGATGAAATAACTACAATTCTAAATTAATAGATATTATGCTCCATATGAATGAAGTGATAAATAGGTAGCCTTAGTAGCAGAAACCTATAGCTTTTTTTCAAAATGATTTGAGTTAACATGAAAGCAATCTTGTCATCAAACGCCTCAATAAGATTTGATTAAATTCGTCATCTTTGCCTTTGTCATCCTGCAGATCATAATAAGCCCTTCATTATTGATCACAATATGTTCTGTAACCAAGTGAAGGGAATATCAATACAAATGCCAGTGTGCAACCCAAAATCTCAGTAACATGTTATGATATCTTAATAAGATAATTAAGGAAGAAAAAGCTTGAAACAAGAAAAATGCTCTAACATTAAAACTGCCTGGTAAGTAGAAATATCTTGTCCGTCAAAAAAACGGCATATATTATAGATATTGCCTTGATTTAAAATATGATTCATCTTACTAAGATTTACTTTTTTTCAATACAGTATAGGTATTCTTGAGCACGGTAACTCTTATACCTGCTCCTTAATGGAATTCACCTTAATTCTTTGGCTTTTTTAGAAACGTGTCTTGAATGAGAAGCAGAACACATGAGAAAGGAAGCCTTTACAGGGTAGTGAATGTGTTTTATTGGGCTGGTGGCTTATGACATTTGAAAATGATACATATATACATAGAAAACTGCAGTGTGACCAATGTCAAAATAAAAATATAAAGCTATTTCCTGGTTGAAAAAATCACATAGACACCATAAAGATCAAAATGAAGGCACTGATGTTAATTATATACATAACATTGCTTTTTTAGAAAGGAGGGGGCTTAAAATGGAGGGAAGCTTTCACAGTTGCTCATTAAATTCTCAAACCCTCTGGAACACAAAGAACACAAACAAGAAGATTAATTCAACAATACATTTAGTTGTGTGCACCGAGGATGATCATCATGATCGCTTTATGAGACATAACACACCGTATGTGTAAAAATATTCCGGTTAAAAATGTGTAATAAATATTCAAAACAAACAATCCCCTAAGGAAGGAGATACCCCTTACGTTAGACATCTTGCGAAAAAACATGAAACAATACAGCACTTGGATTTAAGGTCCTCTGCTCTGAAATGCCATGGCATGAAAACACGATGCCTTAAGTTACCGCTGGCTAGGTTTCTGTAGAACAGATGTGAAAAATACTTGAATGAAATTGTGGCCCTTTGGGATTCTGTTTTTGTCTGCCATAGTGTGCAATAACCTAGGATTTCCCCTAGACGTATGAACAAACAACATAACCAAGCTTATAATGCCAGAGGATGACCAACATGTACATAGGTTCTTCAACACATAATATTTACTGTATGACAAAAAAAATACATAGATCACATATGGATTCAAGCAAATACTACGTCTATTTGGAGCAACCCCATAAAAAAGGATTGTGTACATTAATGGTATTTCAATGCTGCACTATGTGCTTTTATGAAATGTGATATTATTTTTAAAATATATTTTTTAAACGCTTCCTATAGTGACTCCTAGGCTCTATGACATCATAAACCATCGTTCACGGTAAAAATGATGAGAATGCAAGTATTACATCGAAATCCCTTGAATGTTCTTGCCAGCGAGCAACAATGATAAAGATATTGACAACGATAATGCATAACACTCGTGAATCTCCCTCAACGGACTCCTAAAAACCGCAGGCATATTCAGGGCATCAAAGTGCCCCCATTCTTTTTCAAATCAAGGCTGGCTTTTCTTGCATGCAACCAAATAATACTACATTGAAAATAACCAAACCCCCGCATTTCCTCTCACCACCTCTCATCAGTCATTAGTAATCTAGACCTGTCCACCAAAATGTATTACTTTATTGCAATGAGAAATCCTATGTTTTAATTCAGGGAAAAGGCCTTATCATGTCTGATTGTACGGTACTTCTTTATGGGCTCTTATGAGCTAAACCCTTACAATGTTGAACTAATGTAGGTGATGAAACATAAAACAAATTCTAATCAGGCTTTTTTTTTACTGCCAAAATACAAAGGACATTTATACAAATGTATACATTCGCTTGTAATTTTCCGTCAACAGTTTTAGAAACGACAGCTTTTTTTCCGGCTAGATTACATTCTACGGTAGGTGTTGCAGGTAAAAAAATCTATCAAAGTGCATGCCAAAATAGATCTGATGGATGTGCTTATACATGTCACCGACAAAAAAAGGAAAAGCCTTTAAATGGCTTGAATAGAGAAAGATAGAGACTACGGTGGTCCCGGTTCATTCGGAAGATTGATTTTTGCAAATACAGTGCAAATTTTTACTTGGCCCGGGGGGTCAGGTTAACAAACACTGAAAGTGTAGCCTAATGAAATATCACTCGGTGGGTGCTCTGAATGTTAAATGCATTTTAAGAGCAAATCCATAAGAGCTGGCTGTTGCAAGGCATGTTCAATCAGCAATGTTGGAGACCCTGTATTTGTTCTACAGGCACTGTACCCCATGCTTCCAAATCACTGAAAATTACAGCTTTCTTCTTAAATACTTAAATATATAAAACTTTGTTATTCCTTCTTTTTTTAAAACAGACACTGTACAGATCTGGTACCAATACATATAAAAAGAAAAATTACAAGTGCGTTTACTTTAGAAAGGATACCTTCCAGTTGACCATATAAAAATATGTAGCCTTAGTAGCAGTTTTTCGTCCTCTGCTCCACTAGCATATCAATATGATGCTACATCTCTCTATGCAATATCGAGAATACCTTGATTTTTTAATTCAGCCCAAAGTCTTTCCTCTTGTACCACTTGCTGCTGCACTCAGCATTAAGGACCCCTTGATTCAATCCCACTAGTAGCCCCGACGAACCACTAGCAGCTTGTTCTTATCTTATCTGTCCCATTCCCACTTTCCTGCACCTCTCACTTTAAAAAACACTTTCTCTCTCCCATCCAACTTCTCGCTCGCTCCATCAGAAACGTACACTGTACGTCTTGATTCGGACTCAGTCGATCTTTTCAACTTTACCGATAATCTTCTCTTCGAAGATGGGCAAAACGGCGTGATCTTCACGCACTTCCTCGAAAACCACTCCGCAATCAAACTCGTCGCTTAACTTCTTGAAATAAAACCTGGAGAAAAAAAAGGAAAGAAAGTTATCTCAGTTTATTTCGATTTGCGTCTTTGTGGAGTACATAATCATTTATGTCACTGTGTTTCTGAATTTGAATGAGATTTTAGCATCACATATTTTAGCAATCACGTCACACATGTAATTTGCATTTTAAATGTTCACATTAATCAAAGAAACTGATACTCTCAACAACGTGGATGCTACTGGGTCAGAGTGTGATAAGCTAAAACACAGCACGAATTGAAGACTTAATTTGTCTGAAGATTTTGCCAGAAATAAATGTCATGTTTTAGAGTGCATTATCAGTTGGTCGCCCTGTACCTGTGACACCTGGGTCAAGATCTGATCTTAATAAAGTTAAGTAGAGCGAAGATAGAGAGGTTTTGGTAGAGGTAGGTTTAATCTGAGTCTCCAAATAAAAACAATTTAACACAGGCAAACCAACACAAAAATGAAAATATAAATTTGATGGAAAAAAAAAACCGGTGGATATGTCGAGGGCCGATTGTTCAATTTTTTAATTTGGCCCCTCTATTGAAAGGTCAGGGCTAATATAATTGAACGATATCAAGTCTAAGCATCGCAAATTTATCATCCTTCATATGCCATAATTAGAGTTCTTATGATACATGGTTTGTGTAGATATTTTGACCTGAAAAATATGGTGATAAATACATAATAAAGCACAGGTTTTGCATGCTTATAAGTCTGTTTTGGGTTGGCGTTGAATTTAGCCAACACTGGTTATGATGGAGTAAAAGTGGAGTATCGTATGGTTTTAGGGATTTGCTTTCTCACGTTATTGCTCTTGGGGGGAGGGGTGGGGCCCGGATACGGGCACTCTCAGAAATAAGAGATGAATGCCTTGTTTCCACCGAGGTACGGTTCGGTACAGTACGGTTCGGTACAGTACGGTC
Source organism: Gadus macrocephalus (assembly GCF_031168955.1). Taxonomy (NCBI): domain Eukaryota; kingdom Metazoa; phylum Chordata; class Actinopteri; order Gadiformes; family Gadidae; genus Gadus; species Gadus macrocephalus. The sequence goes on along the minus strand of NC_082383.1, from coordinate 7,407,817 downwards.
GGTGCGGCTCGGAGCGGGACAGCTCGGTTTACGCTAAATCCGGCTTGCGTTTCCACCGCCGGCAGTACCCTTATGGTAGGGCGGGGTTTAAGCCCGATGGCCGAAAAATAGGTACGGCTCAGCACGCTTATTTTGGGACCCTGCCCAACTTTTCGCTGATATAAGCTACCGCGCCGCACTGTACCGCATAGAACCGTAACCCACGACTCGGTGGAAACGAGGCATAAGACACACACACATACTCTGCAGTTTGTACCTGTAGCTGCCTCTCTTGGTGAGCAGCTCCTTGAACTGACCCAGGGTGACCACCCGGCCCTTCACGGACGTCCGGTAGGGGATGGGTTCTCCACAGAAGTAGTAGGCCACCGTGGTGTTCTCGCTCGGCTGCCTCCTCGCCGCTTTGTGTCTGGAAGAAAGTACGACAAATACCGTAAAACATGGGATAAAAGTGTGGCGATATTTATCTGCCTATAAGACAGATAGAGAAGTATAGATAAGATAGATGGATAGATGGGTTGATACAATAGACACTATAAATAGATGTATGCATCCAGCTGCAATATGACACGTCACAGAGCTTGTTTCAATGTAGGGAGCACTATTATTATTATCAGACAGGCCTCTCTCTCTTCCTCTCTCTCTCTCTCTCTCTCTCTCTCTCCCTCCCTCTCTCTTCACTCCTCTCTTCTCCTCCATCTCTCCATCTCTCTCTCGGTCTTCGTCTGTCTCTCTCCCTCTCTGAGTCACGGCACAGTAAGTAACAGAGCATCTGTGTTATTACGAGCATAAAACAGGACAATAAAACACAATATCGGGGAAAGCATCACTGACGACCACCCACAGAAAGCGATAACGGCTACAACCGAAGCCGCATGCATGACTGAAGCATCCGTTATTGAAATGCATTATGCGTGTCTAACCGAATATTTATTTCCCAACATATAATTTCCCCATAGCCCGACCCACAGATGACAGGAAGCCCCCCGAGGACCTGGGAACAATTAACGATAACATCTGATAGACTGCCTCTAGATTGAACCCGATGCCGCTGTTTGCTTCACACAGTACAGTCGGTGCTAATGGGATTGAAAGGTCACTCAAACTGTGTATTTTGACATTCCGTGATAGCTCAATGCATAGGCTTAGTGTGGCAAGCTATGGCAGGCTTTGTTGTTTGATTCAAATCAGTCCAGTTGTTTTGGTTGTTTGACACATTTCTTTGGTGCAAAAATGTAACTGATAACAACAGTGTTGCAAAACTACTGCAGTGGATACACTTAGATCAAATTTGTTAATTTGTGCACGACAATTAAAAGGCTTTCTAGTGCCATTGTGCAAGCAGAACGAACTTCAAGCAATATGTGAGCTGTCCTACCAGAGAGGAGAGGACCCTGGACCTGATGTATGCTAACATTAAGGATGCATACATCTCCTCTTCTCTCCCCCCTCTGGGCAGGTCAGATCATAACCTGGTTCACCTCAAACCCTGCTATGTGCCTCTGACAGGGGACTGTCCTCTCTCCCTTCCTCTTCACCCTTTTCACCTCAGACTTTAACTATTGCACTGAGTCCTGCCACCTTCAGAAGTTTTCTGATGACTCAGCAATAGTTGGCTGCATTGAAAAGGGGGATGACCGTGAATACAGGACTGTTGTGGACAACTTTGTCACTTGGAGTGAGCTGAATCACCTGCAACTCAACGTGACAAAGACGAAGGAGCTCATTGTGGATCTGAGGAGGGAGAAAACAGCAGCTGTGACCCCTGTTTCCATACAGGGGGTCCCAGTGGACACTGTTGAGGAATACAAGTACCTGGGGGTGTACTTTAATAACAAGTTGGACTGGACTAGAAACGCAGAGGCTGTCTACAAAAAAGGCCAAAGCCGACTCTTTTGCCTCAGGAGGCTGAGGTCCTTTAACATCTGCCGGACGATGCTGAGGATGTTTTATGAGTCTGTTGTAGCCAGTGCAATCTTCTTCGCTGTCACATGCTGGGGCAGTGGGATGAGGGTTGCAGACACCAACAGACTTGAAAGACTGATTAGGAGGGCCGGTGATGTTGTGGGGGAGGAACTGGACACCCTGACGACCGTGGCAGAGAGGAGGATGCTGTCCAGGCTTCAGTCCATCTTGGACAATGTCTCACACCCTCTCTACGACACACTGGCCCTGCAGAGGAGCACCTTCAGCAGGAGATTCCTCTCACCCAGATGCACCACAGAGCGCCACAGGAAATCTTTCCTGCCTGTGGCCATTAAAATTTACAACGCCTCCCTTAGAATGTCAGACACCGTCCCTCTCTGTAATCTCTGACCTCAAACAAGGACTATAATTCTTGCACCTTTTGCACAATACTGTACAATTCTTTTTGTACAGTGCTGTCTTTTATGTATGTATGTGTATGTGTATGTATATATATATATATATGTGTATGTATATATGTATGTATGTGTGTATATGTATATATATATGTATGTATATATGGTGTTGTATATATATTTATATTGTCCTTAAATTTGTTATTTGTTTTTCTTAGGTTGTATCTTTTATCTTTTGTGTATGTATGTGTATTTATGTTGTATGTATATGGATATATATGGATATGGATATGGATATATATATGTTATATTTTATATTATATTTTATTCTTAATATTTATTTATTTATTTATTTGTGTATGTATATCTGGAGTTCGTGACAAAAATAATTTCCCTCTGGGATTATTAAAGTATTTATCTATCTATCTATCTATCTATCTATCTGTTACCGCCATCTAATAACACAGTGAGTCCAGTTGAGTACATAATTATCTACAAACATGCGCCTTAATGGCTTCTGCTTGAATGCAATGCAGTGGTTATTCAGTAAACACGGGGCACATCGTGATGTGTTTACCACGAGCCCATCTCCCGTTCAGAGGGAACAGTCCAGTGTAACCCACACGAGACGACGCGGTGACGACAGTGAGCAGGTCAGACATCTTCATCAATTAATGTTGAAATATCCACATTTTTATCTCCACCCGCTAGTGCATTAAAACCATGTGGGCGATACGCCTTGAAGCGACCCGGGTTATATTCTGACCAGTGATCCTTCAAGGCCTCTCTCCTGCCCTTTGTCCAACTCCCACGTCTCTCTTCACTGTTATAATATAATATATACTGTATATAAAACATCAATATGATATAGTTCAGAAAAAAAAAAGAACATCATTGTTAATTATTTTTACCACTGCAGCCTCTTCCCTTCCACATGGGAAATGCATCCTGCTTCATCAACATCTTCATTTATATTCAGCAGGAACAGGGTTCTCCTGAATAAGCGTAGAGTGCATACATATTGCATTACAGGGAACGGCTTTTAGGAAATTGCTTTCAATTGTGTGTAGGGTCCACACATTACCGAAAGTCATAAGAAAAGTAATCAAACCACTAGCACATGACGCAGCCCCAACTACCGTCGAGTGAATGAGCTGCTGGGATCACCCATCAAGGATTACCTTCAGTGTCTTTGGACAAACCACAAGGTCAAGCTAAAGACAGAGCAGGCGGCTGAGAGAGGTGGGAGCTATGAACTACGGCATGGGGGGGGGGGGGTCATGTGACCAATGATATTTGGGGGTGGTCATGTGATCTATGACATCGGGTTGGGGGCAGGGTTCATGTGATCTACGACACGGGGTGGGGGTTGGGGGTCGTGTGATCTATGACACAGGGTGGGGGGTGGGGGTCATGTGATCTATGACACAGGGTGGGGGTTGGGGTCATGTGATCTATGACACAGGGTTTGGGGGGGTATGGGTCATGCGATCCATGACACAGGGGTGGTCATGTGATCCATGCCAAACGGATTGATCATGTGATCTCATGGGCGGTGGTCATGACGGCTATGACGGGGGCGTCCTAGGTGACCAATGACGTAAGGAACCAGGGTGGGCGGTGGATCGGGGGTGGGGTACAGGGGAGGAGGCGAGGAAGGGGACGTACTCAGGCTCGGAGAGACTGCAGTCAGAGACAGCGGGCACCTCGTCCAGCGGCGGGAACAGGGCCGGCCTGATGGCCGTTCGGCCCCTCTGGATCACCTCCATCACATACCTGGGGGGGACCGCAGACCCCGCTGGTTAGACACAGCCCCCGTCTAACCCCACCGGCAGCCCCGCGCCCAACACGCCTCACGCTGCTTTGATCCCGCCTCCGACACGAGGATGAACAGTATGTGACTGACAGCAGGACCCGACCAATGGGAGAGTGGCTCGGTATATAATCCAAGGGAGAATGGTCTTACTCCGCACTGGCATTGTTCACACTGCAACCCAAAAGTGTCCCGAACCCAAAGGTGGTTTCATCATATGTGACAAAGATTACATTTCTTTCAAAAAAATGTGTACAGCACAAATCACTGGGGATCTGATATTTTCAATTCTTATTTGGGAAACCTTCATTTGTGGTCCAAAGGTTAAGAACCAGGTCAGATTTTTAGCAATCCAACCTGTCAATGCCTGAACAGTCATATCAGAATTCATGCAACTTTATTTCACTGCACTGGTAGGTGTAAAACGAAAAACGAAATTGGAGCACAGCTGCGATGGGAGGGGAACAGACAGTAGTAGTAGTCCTTCACAGTACTGATGTTGTTTAAAGTAGCCCTTGACATCCTGAAGTTGCTGCTCTAGTGAAGCCTTCCACACAATGATCCCAGTGCTCTCGTCTCTGCGCCCACACACACACGCTTCAGTACAGAAGTTGTAGCCATCGCTGCTCCACAAAGAGCCGTACGTCTTTGTTATCGTCGGTTCGGACTGTGAGCAGTTACCACCAGCCTCTGATATTGGCCACATTTAAAATATAACGCAAACAGCCAAACAGAAAAAAACATTTCCAAGCAATAAATCTTAATTGAGCACTCCAGTTTGCAGTGTGAACGGAGCCAAAGAGACGCCGGTATTACAGTATTGACAAACAGCTCATCACCTTATCTAGCAACCACTTAGCTCTCAAAGCTTAGTTATGGTTCCACATCGACCCAACGCAAGGGGGTTTACGGACCCATTACGTCCTTGCGGACCCTCCTTGCGTCCACCGCAAGGGCCTGACCTGCGCCTCCCAAAAATGTTAACTGTGTGTCGAGGCGACCCAGCAGCAAGGGCTGTGATTGGTCCGCTCGCTAAAACCCGACGCAGAACCAAAACAGGTTCACGACTGCGTCGAAGCAATTTAACCATTGAATGGAAAACAAGAATGGAGTGACCACCGGTGAGACCAGTCCCACCGGGGTCTCCCCGCCCTCCTCACCTCTGCTTGGGCTGGGCGGCGGCCGTGGCTCCGCCCCTGACGCTCTCCTCCTCGAGCCGCCGGCGCACCTCCTCCAGCTGGGTCAGGGGGTTGGGCGCCAGGTTGGGGGGCATGGTGGGGTCCTGGATGAAGGGGTGGGACGGCCGCGCGCTGCCGACGGCCGCGCCGGTGCCGCCGCCGTTGTTGTTGTTGTTCCCTGCGGCGCTTCTGGGAACACAACGTCGTTTGTTTGTCCTTCCTGCAGTAAGTGTGTGTGTGTGTGTGTGTGTGTGTGTGTGTGTGTGTGTGTGCGTTCACACTTAATGGAAAACAGCAGAAACCTCACCACTCAAGATTCAAATTATGTATTTATATATTTTTCGCTCGCATGCTGGCAAATATTAGTTTATCGTGCATTTGTTGTGTGCCTTTGGTTTATTGGGCTTTTCAGGGAAAATAGAAAGACGACAAAAATAACACTTCCAAAATAAGAAACCCCATCATTCTCTCTTCTCTAGCTCTCTGTGGGTTCACCATTATAACCACCTTCCCTCAGGATACACAGATACAGGTCACTCCTATTCAAAACCACTCTCTCTGTCTCTGTGCCAATGACTCTCACTCACAAACTCACTAAATCTTCTCTGGGTCTCACAATCTATCCTTGTCTGTCTCTGTCTCTCTTACTCACTGACAAACTCACTCTCTAACCGACTTTCTCTGTCTCTCACTCACTAACAAACTCATGCCATCTCTCTCTCCCTCCCTCCCTCCCTCCCTCCCTCCCTCCCTCCCTCCCCCTCCCTCCCTCTCTCTCTCTCTCTCTCTCTCTCTCTCTCTCTCTCTCTCTCTCTCTCTCTCTCTCTCTCTCTCTCTCTCTCTCTCTCTCTCTCTCTCTCTCTCTCTCTCTCTCTCTCTCTCTCTGCGGCTGTCACTCACCCGTAGGGGCTCCTCTTGTGCCGGCCTGACTCCTTCTCTCCCTCCATCATCCACAGCAGGATCTTGTGGTTCCGCTCCAGCTCCTCCGGGGGTCCCAGTGGGACGTCCTCTGCCTTCTTCAACGCCCGCTTGCACAACGCCGCTGAGCCTTTCGTGCTAAAACAAGTGACCAAAAGAAACTCACTTAAGAACATGTTGATGGGGGAAGAACATCTATCCATCGATACGATTCATTGGTATCGTCTCATGTTTATATCATCTTTTAATGCGCGTTATATCAAATCTTTCTTTTTGGTGCATTTAGAACAAGGAATGCGTGTTAAAAATTCCATTTCTCTCCCAGTATTGATCTCGTACTGGGAGTGCTGCCTGTCTGTCAATCTACATTATGTATCTATCTATTTGCCTCGATTTAACTGTATCTATCTTTCTATCTAACTATATATCTATTTGACTGTGTCAATCCGTCTGTCTGTCTATCTAACTGTCTATCTATCAATCTATCTAACCATCTATCTATATCTCTCTGTCTGTCTGTCCGTCTGTCTATCTAACTGTCTATCACTCTCTCTGTCTGTCTGTCTGTCTGTCTATCAGTCTATCTTTCTATCTATCCGTCCCTTTGTCTGTCTTTGACAATCCATCCATCCATCCGTCCATCCATCCATCTGTCCATCCATCAGATGGACAGATGGATGGATGGGTCCCCATCGCATCCGTCCGTCCGTCCGTCCGTCCATCCATCCATCCATCCATCCATCCATCCATCCTCCCATCCATCCATCCATCCATCCATCCTCCCATCCATCCTCCCATCCATCCATGAACCTAAAGGAGAGTGACGCTCGCGGCCCACCTGTGGCCCCCGGGGTCCACGGAGACGGTGCTCATGCCGTCGGCGTAGTTGCGGCTCTTGGAGGCGTAGAGGTCCACGCCGCCGTCCCCCTTGGGGGCGTGTCTCCCAGCGGAGGAGAGGCCGTCCGGCGAGCGGGACTGGACGGGGGAGTGGCGCCCCGTGCCGGGGGTCTGGCCCCCGGGGGTCCGCATGACCCGCTGCACGTGGTCGTCCAGGATGCTCTCGGGGTTCTCCTCATGGGCGTCGCCCAGCAGGAGGGCGTAGTGGGCGTGGCCGTGCGGTGGTGGTGGCTGCTGGCAGTGGGCTCCTGCCCCGGGCCTGTGATTGGCCGGTGGTGCGGCGTGGCTTTCGAGGTCGTCGTCCTCCTAGACGATAATACAAATAACAACGAAAGAGTCTTTCTTTATGAACTGAAAAATATTTGGATATTTGTCAAAACAAATAATTATGAAACCTTTATAACAACGTTTTTCTGAAAGACTTTGCTATAGAAAATTAAAATTACTTTTTTTTAACTCATGACCACAGAAGTAATTATAAACCCCTTTTTCTACTTATTTTAGGCCTGTTCGTGCCATCCGCAATTGGTTGTTTGGGAATTTGGAGGTGAAACTATTTTAATTAATAAGATGTGAGTTTTATTTTTACTCATGCACCCAGAGGATGTGAGGAGAGGATGATAAACAGGGCCCCCACTTCCCCGTTGCAATACGGCACATCAGGGCCAATATTGAAATTCATTCACCCGTAATTATTAATAATACTGCCTGTTAACACCGACACTGAAAAATGAATCACATCTGCACGAGGCCAGTGTTTGGGAGAGTGGAACTAACAGGTGGTTAAAAACAAGCAAGAAGGGTTATGACAAAGAGTCGCGCTGCCTGCTTCTTGGGAATATGATAGACGATCTGAAGAGATTTCAATATAAATATTATGATTGTCCCGACAGAATGGCACATTTACCAAAGTCCACGTGAAACCAACACGATAGTGTAGGACTTTAAATCATTCTGCACTCCTTAAACGATTGCCATTCTGCTATATCCATCTGTTTAACTTCTTGTTGGAGACGTCAAGATAACAGGGACTGAAGAATAAGTGGGTTTTGAGTTACACATTCACATTTCATGCTTAATTCAATTTTTTTAACCAAAATTTGATTAAATTTAGACAAGGGCTGCTGGCAAACCACCAGATATGAGTTTACTAATGATTGTGCCGGATGCACACGAGCCACTCGGCCAAAAAGGAAAATCATTGATTTGAAGGAAAAAGAGAATCTCAGCAAAGTTCATGTACTTGATCCGTTTCTAAGATATGTAAACGACAACTTTTGTTCGATTTTCTTTTGCCTGTAGTTGTAGCAATGTTGTATCTGAGGCTGGATGCCAACGGCTCTGAAAATCTTTGCTTTGGGGTTGACTACTGAGGCACATTTCCATTTTGGTTCAAAACACACAAAAAACATTTAATGGCGGTCCAATCGAGATCAAAAAGGCAGTGGAGTACATTAGGCTAACAAAACACTGAGAGAGAGGGTCTAATTCCAGAGATGAAGCACTCGTTGGCAGAACTAAAACACAACGATGAAGGACTTCATAGCCAAAGGGTTCATTGTGTTTTTTTTGTGTGTTATTCGTTATTTCATTGTAATACATTTGGGTCCCTGTGGTAATTGCTGAGTGAGTTGTTTGCAGCATGAGAGGAAAACTTATAATCAGGACACGCACTGGTTTTTAACTGTGGTTAAGTGACCCCGAGTCCTTGAGAATGATTGGATTGTAGTTCTGGGAGAACGCTGGATTGGCTCCAATTCTCGTACAGTAGTGGTGCAACACAACCTTCAAATGAAAAGATCAGATCGCTGCACTGACATGCAGTATATTTGGATGCACTGCATGTCGTTGTAGGTCCATCCGTCTACCTTGTATACATTGCAGAATGGCTGGCCGATCCAAAAGAAAACAAAAGTTCCGGCCGGGTCCACTATTTTCTAGTGCTTGCTGGGAGCTGCTTTAACCAATTCAGCCTTTCCCCCCCCCCCGTCATCTCAGGGTAGACACTTGTTTGGAGTCCAACAGTTTGCGGTTCATCAATAATGCATCATGACATCACCAAGGCATTCCCACTGGGCCCCCATGCAGTGTAAGGAAACGCACATGAACCCAGATTTCTACAACATTGGCTACTGTTATCCATCAGATTTCCTGCAGAGCAGAAAAAACAAGACTGCACCACCACATCGCATTGAGTGGTCGGCTCCCTGACACACACACACGCACGCGCACACGCACACGCGCACACGCACACACACGCGCACACACACAAACGCACACACACACACACACACACACACACACACTCAAACATTCACTCAAAATACCAGCAGCTAGAAGTCGAGTGAGAGCGCTCTGATTTCTCGGAGACGGGCCGAGAGCCTCTGGGGAAATGAAGCGGCGCCCGCTCCTTACCAGCCGCACTCTCCTGAGCCGCTCCTCCAGGCGCTCCTGGGCCTCCCGCTCCCGCTGCACCGCCTCCAGCCTGCTGATGAGGTCCGCCGCAAACCGGCCCGGCTCCACGTGGATGTCCTTTGGTATCCGATGTGTGCGCTGCAGGGGGGGAGCCAAACGACACGCCGTCGGCTTGTTGTCGGACCGATGGCACGGTTAAGGATGGCAACGGTTCGTTTCGTTTTTGCAGCGCAATTTCGAGGCCACCCCAAAGCCTTCGACATCGTGAGGGTGTGTGTGTGTGTGTGTGTGTGTGTGTGTGTGTGTGTGTGTGTGTGTGTGTGTGTGTGTGTGTGTGACACCCCATCCAGTAGCAGTGTGTAGCACCCAGAGCTAGGCCCCTACCCACGCACATCCGCCAGAAGGTATGAAACACCTTTTTTGCAATAGTAATGGTAATTCTGTTATCTGTTAGTAATATATCACACATTGTGATATGCACAATGCACAATTTGTGACAAATATATCCCACCTCCTCTGACTAATGACTTCATACAGCTGCATAGCACATAGCTACTTCATCCTACTTAGTCCCATCGCGTGGGTCTATTACCAAGCTAAAGTGCCGGTCGTTCTTGAGTGTGATCCAGAAATCTGCTTTCATCAGTCAAGAATAAACAACGGTTGACCTTTGCTGAGCGGTCGGCTAACCGTTCACGGTTCATATGCAAGGCGAGGAGGCCACTTCATCCCTCTCACTGAGGTCAGCCCCCTGGGTGGGTGTGTGGGCGCCATGTCGGGCTCATCTGCCAGGTTTAACCTTCTTAAGGTTGAACCTGCAGTCTTATTCTGCTTGTGGAGGCGGTCGCTCAATGCACGACAAGCCACGCGACTGGGTCGCCCTTTGCACCCTGGGACGCAACCTCTGCAAGCGATGGAGATTGGCCAGTGGCCTGCGTCTCATGGAATGACCTCGCCGACGACTGAAAATGTCCAAGAATGGGTCGATGCTCTGTTTGTACATTGTTCTTATTCAAATTCGCCTCTGTGTCGTGATGCATGTGCCTACTGAGATATTTGATCGGTTATTGTACTGATTTGTGAATAGTAATAACATACCAAGAGTTACAAACCTTCCAAACCCAACGGAAACCGGATGATAATAAATCATGAATTATAAACCAGAAATATCATAACCACCGATTGTCGATTACATGCATTTTCAAACCCAGCGGATCAAACTCATTAGATGTGATCGGTATTGAGGTGGTTTTTATTCAGATCCAAAGGAAGCGCTGGGGTCATGCGAGGGACGCGTGCTCTCCGATAGGCAGTCGATGCGGTGCGCATCCTAATCGGGTAGAAGAAAAAGCGGTTCACTCCCGGGACTAATTAAAGCTACTGTTCCCTTACCGGGGGGACGAGGGAAGAAGAAGAGGAAAAAGGAAAATTATAAGAAAAGGATAAAAAAAAATTGAACAGGATAAAATAAGAAAATTTGGAGCGGAACAGCAGAGCTACTGAGTCCCCACTTCCAAGTGCGCTGGGTACACACAGCTTAACAGAGGTAACACTCCTGACAGCCCTCTCTTACGCCAACAGCAGCAGCTATTCTTACATCCATCACAGCTCCGCTGCTTCACGCAAGAGCTTACACCTATGAGCATGCTCTTCAACGGTGGCGGCGGTGGTGATGGTGGTGCAGAATGAGAGACGTGCGCGCGCGCGCGTGCGTGCGTGCGTGCGTGCGTGCGTGCGTGCGTGCGTGCGTGCGTGCGTGCGTGCGTGCGTGCGTGCGTGCGTGCGTGCGTGCGTGCGTGCGTGTGTGTGTGTGTGAGTGAGGGTTGGGCGGGTGAGGTTTAGAGAGAGGGAAAGGGATTGAACCTCCGAAATAACTCACTGGAATATGAGGTAAAGGCACTCTCCCGTTTGCTTTGGCGCTCTCGTGCATCTCGCGCCGATGCTGCTTGCGGTTTCGGTAGGGTGGAACCCCGTCTCTGGAATAAAAAACAGCAACAAATAAACAAACAAACAAACAACAAGAGGAAGAAAAAATGTCATTTTCCGTGAGACGTGCGTTGGAAATAAACATTGCCAGTAATTGCAATGGAGGTGCGAGTAACATACATTCAATCACTAGTTCAGAGCATTTTCATTGCTATGAATGAATACATAGAACCCAAGATCCTTCAGGTTCAATCTATAAAGGAGGAACCGTTGGATATTGAAACCGTAACAACAGCATTCATGATAATCGGAGCGTTGAGTGTTCCCGTTCTAGTGTCAGAATCTCCTGTTGAGGAGTCAGGAGTTGCTACAATATAATGGCCCATAACTAGCAACAGAAGACAATTGCTAACCGCCACTAATGGGTTCAGTGTTTCAAAGCGCGACGCGGCAGAGGAGAACGGGAGGAGATAGACACTCTGATGGCGCCTCCGCTCATTTTCCGCGACATGAATTCTCGCTTACAGCTTTGTAAAACTCCTCTGAGGGGGGGGGAATAAAAGGTTGAGGAGCGAGCAGCGATGGATGCCATTAACCTCTGTATAGCACCTGTAAGTGGGCGCACGCGTGTGTGTGAGGAGAACACTCACAGACTGCTATCGGTGAGGGAAATGGTGTCTGCGTCGCTGGACATGCTCTGCTGCTCGCTGTCGTTGGCGCTGGCGGCGGGGGCCATGGCGTAGCCGCTGTTGACGTAGTACGGCAAGGCGGGCTCTGGCCATGCTGCGCATCTGGAGGAGAACCACAAACAGTAAACAAAAACATTAGAGGCAGATTTACACTTGGTTGTTAGGTTTCATAACACGGTTGGTGTTGACATTGTCGTAATTCCGCCCGATGCGTTTTGTAACTTTTCAAGAATGTAGGCAGCTATGAGAATGAATTCAGACAGCTGATTGTTAGATTTTTTCAGTTATTGGGAGTACATGTGGTTAAAGTATAGCTAGAGCTAAGCCTATTGTAAATGTTTCTGTAAAGCAAAAGATCAGTGTCCAAACCTACGGAGGTTGAAGAGGAGTCAATGTGTGATAGATAATCAATTATGGGCCAATTAATTGTAATTGAGTACCCGACAGCTGGTTTACAAGAGGGTCGATTCACTGATTGACTCTTATTGACTTAACGTGTTGCTTTTCCCAGTGCCCTGACCGTCTCCACAACAACCGCTTAAATCTAACTTAATCTTAAACTTAAACTTGCAGCATGTAATTTAAGCCTGTAGGTCTTACTTTTGCACTGCAGTAGACAGTGAAACTTCTCATTGTTATGCTCTACAGACCAAATTAATCCTGAGAAAAACTGGAGAAACCTGGAAAAGAGCAGCCATGGGTGCATTGGTTTCAGTCTATAGACACCGAAGTGAAAGGCTACAGTGTGCAAGCTTGAGTTAACTTAACTGCTTCAAATCGATGACCCAACCTTGACCATTTTGAATCCATTGTTGGAAATGTGTGGCAGAAAATGACCTCTAGTTGCACTTGCAGCCATGTGCCTTCATTTTCTGACAATAAATCAGTCACTATCCAAATACAATAGTAGCATAGAGAAATGCAACAGCAACACAGAGAATGTCTGACGGTGAACACGCTGCCGGACACATTGGATTGACCTACGCTGAGACCCATCAGCAGCATTAACAGACATTATGGAAAGTAAAGTAACTGAGAATTGGCATCTCATGCCCCTTATTTTGGCTACAGTTTTCCAGAAAGCTGATATTAAATAATGCCTCTCCATTTTGTTGTTTCTTTACATACAATCTCGGACAAAATCAATTGATAAAATCAATCCCGACAATTACCACATCATCAAACATGATCCTGCCTACAAATATTGACCATATTGATGTAATATCACAAAAAACAAACATGAGGAATTCAAGTTTTTCTATCGTTTTCATCGTTTTCTTTTCCCCGTGTATCCCCAAAGTAAACAGAGTTATTCATCTCAAAGAGAAGGTAGTGCTCACGAGACACCCGCTTGGCCCAGGATGCTTATGGATTCAGCAGCACGAGCGTCGCACAGGGAGCGGAGTGGCAGAGGCTGGTCTGAAGGGTATTCACTGAGCACTATCAGTCTCCCAGATAACCGGATTGAACGCGTGAGAGGAGCACCTGCGGTGGAGCTCTTCACAGATCTAAGATGCAGCACTTGACCGGAAAGGTTGTTTTTTTTTTTTTTATGGAGCCATCCAGAAAAACCAATGCAACGACAGACAGACCAGAGCTGGGAAAGACTCAGAGGCTCTCTTTACAAATCAATGCTTAATTTAGACTTAATGGAGCCTATGCCCAGAGGTACTGATGCAGCAAAGTCCAGAACAAGTAGTTGAACTAATTGTTAGTATCATTGTTATTCTTCTTATTACTATGCGTTTGTTCTGACAGCGTTATTGGAACACCTAACAAGAAGTTTATATGAAGCACATTTATGAAAGTACAAGAACAAAACATTGCAAACTAACCAACAAACAACAAAATGTGTGGATGACGGATCGCATCCGCCCGAGATCCAAGAAAGACTATATAGTCCTGATCCAGCCTGAACCTCTCCAGCCTGTCAGAGAAGCTCAGATCCTCAGAACAGCTGAGGTGTAAGTCCCAAATGAATTATGAAATAAACACACCGCAATCTCACACACACATCTAACACTCTTTTATCAGCGAGCGGAAATCCTATCTAGATCACAGCTGACAGAAATAGACCTGCTCAATTCCTTGCGCAGGGAAGAACAGAGTACATGGTGTGAATATGAATCCTTTTTTTAATCAATAACAGTGGCTAGAGCCAATCGTATTTATGGCATGAATTTGAATTGTTTTTCTTTCTATCGATTACAGTCTCTAGAACCAATAACACATAAAGTACAAGGCACGCTCTTGAATTACTGAGTGCTCTTGGCATTATTTTGCTCTTATTGGAGTCATTGAATAAAGGTATGTCATGCAAGGTAGATAACCTATGGTATTTTACAGAATTTGATCAAACTAACCTGGAAATAATCCCAGAAGTCCACAGAATGAATTACACAGGCACAAATAAAAAAGCTCTTGTTAAAATAACGTAGAAAAATAGATCCAGGCCTTAGGAGAGGGAGCAATAGGACTCAGAACAATAGGAGAGGGGAATGAAGGTGATGGTGGGGGTCACCTGTACTCCCGAATGTCCTGGAACCTCGAGCTGTTGGCCACGCGCTGCGACGCCGTCTCCGCCAGCAGCCTCTGGGTGACCTGGATGCACGCCGCCGCGGGCTCGCCGCCGTCCCGACTCCTCCTGGACGACTCCCGCTCGGCCCGCCACTCCTCGTCCTCAGCCAGCGTCGGCAGGTAGTGCCCCGACGCCGCGTTCCCCGGGATGGAGCTCAGGTCAGCGCCGGCGGTTCTCGGGCTCTCGCCTCCGCCGCCGCCAGCGCCGCCGCCTTCGCCCGTCGTCCGCGCGTACTCCAGATAAAGGTCAGACTTGAGGAACAGCGGGTAGGCGTTCTCCTCCATGGTGGCCTGGATCTCGGCCTGGGCCTGTTCGAACATGGCCGGGTCCACGTGGAGCTTGGCCACGCAGTCCCGGACGAAGCACTTGGTGGGCGGCTTGATGCGCCGCGACACGATGCCGTTGCCGTCCAGCACGTACTTCCTGTATATGGCCTTGGCCAGCTTCAGCTTCTTCTCCTGGTTGGTGCCGCCGCTGGCCTCCAGCTTGCGGAAGCCGCTGCACGCGAACCAGAAGTCCAGCAGGTCGGCGCAGCCCTCCTGCTTGAGGAAGCGGGCGAACAGGTGGATGCCCTCCTGGTCGTCCAGCAGGGAGTGGAGGGACTCGGCCCACTTGACGTAGGGCGGCGTCGGGGAGGCGCAGCTGCCCTCCGGCTCGTAGCCCAGGTCCAGGTCGGGGCGCCGCGGCGTGGCCACGGACGACTCGCTCTTAGAGGCGCAGGGGAGGAGGAGGAGGAGGGGGTTGGCGTTGGCGTGCGACGCCGCCGCCGTCGGGCCTCCTTCGCCGAACGCCAGCTCACCTTCCTCTCCCGGGACCGGGGGCCGGGGGGCGTCCTCGGTGAAGCCGCCCCCCGGGACGGCCCGGTAGGCCCCCTTGTCGCGTACGCCCCGCATGGCGACGACCGCGGCGTCCATGCACCACGTCTGCGTGGCGACCACACCACCAGACGACCAGATGCAGAGCTCGGCTTATGCCTCCGCAGTATGTATTCTCCTACAGGGAGAGAACGCAATGAGGTAAGGTTTGGTACGAATCTTGCAAATACTAGGCATGTGATAGTGAACATAACTAACTTTCCCATAAAATAAATACAACTTAAAGCTATGGTAACAAATACAGTATATTTCTTTGCCCTAAAAGTGTTTTTTGCCCGAATATAGGTTTTCATTATCAATAGACCTATTATTGAGAACCATAACTCACGGAAAATAAAAAGTGATGGTTATTGCCGTTACTTAGAATTGTCCACAAGCAATATTTGGTTATGTTGATGTTGACAAGACATCAATAAAATGTTGCTCCTTCTTAACCAGCCTTAAATGTATTCAGATTCTTAAATACTAAGACTTCCCATTCATATAACGGTCACACTGCATCATGACTGTTATGGGAGTATACATCACAACTGTGAAACATGTAAGTATACGTGTGAAAATAAGTAATAGAGAGCCGCAAATGCACCTTTGATATTTGAGTTATGATTCTGACTGCATAACCGGCTACATTAGGCTATTTAATCCCAATTTTCAATACTATAACATTCGTGGTAGGTGCACAGTCTGTGTCAAACAGGGACAGGCTAGGGAGTTTACGTTGCATCAGATTTGTTTTTCCCAAAACGCCGGTATCCGCTGTAATTTGGCTACGGCGATTCGGCGTGGCGGGTTTCAAAGTATCACACGGAGAGTTAAGGAAATTATCCCTGCATTACATATACATTACACATCATAAGATACAACTATGACGCATGCAATCAGTCTCATTGTTGACCATCTCAATAAATGCGCCGGAGGAGTCTTCACCTGAACCACACGTGACAATACAATCATGCATTTCTAAATTGCAACCGGCTTATAATACAGTGTGATGCTATAAACCCGTTATCACCCCGTGATCGACTGAAGGACTTGATGTTCGGCGGTATCGGTTCGCTTTGTACGAGTACTGTACTAGCTACACCCCTCTGCTCCTTTGAAGTGTGCCTCACATCTCATTCATATCTTGGCCTCTAGAACAGAGTACAACACCAGTGGGTGGGGGAGGGGTAATAGAAACAAACTCTGTACAGACATAGCCGGGCCCTTCTGCAGCCGACCGACAAGTGCACAACTTTGCGAGGCAATGTATTCGTTAATAGCCGCATTGTGTATCCGATACGGGGTTTGAATACACTAAGAATTGTGCCCGTAGACGATTTCGAAACAGTTAGAAGACGCAGAGGTGGAGGGATGCCACTCGATTTCGGGAATTGATTTAGTGCTACATGTACAGCACAGCGATGGCACACACACACACACACACACACACACACACACACACACACACACACACACACACACACACACACACACACACACACACACACACACACACACACACACACACACACACACACACACACACAAGCTCAGGCTACGGCAATCATAATCTCTGATCTGAAAAAAAGAAGTAATCTATACTTCACCTGTGTAAATCTTCGTGTCGCTGTAACGCGCATCTGGAATTTGAACATGCACAAGTCCCCACAAATAATGTCATATGTAAGAATGGCAAGAGTTTCAAAATAACAAAGACACAGTTCTCCCTTCGCCTTTCCATCGCTGTCTCTAACTGTCTCTCTGTAGCAGGCAGCGGCTACAAAACACATGATCCACAGCGCCCCGCGTGGTCACGGGGTGAATTACACGACGGTTCAAAAATAAGATGCCCATTTAGTTTTGTTATAACTGAGGACATGTCGACAGACACCCCCACCTGCTCACTGCTCAAGGTGATTATAGATAGATATGATCATTTATCAGGGGGTAAACAACTAGACCGAAATGTATTGATATGTCTACAAAAAGGAAGACGTATGCAACAATTCAAACAAATCTACGCTGACATAAAGAATGTTTTCTCCCGAAACGTGGGGTAGGTTAAATATGCACCAGTAAACATGTGTTTCTTTCCAGTACCATACACATATGTTCCAAATCAGACAAACAAACAAACAAGCAAGAAATGACATTACTGTTCGCCACAACATGCAGACCATACGAGTCAACAACGATTACTACACAATAACAACCAGCCCCACCTTGAGAGGGCCACTGGACTCCGGGCACGCGCCTCCTCCACCAGGACATCCGTCCCCACGTGGTTCCATTGGTGGGTCTTTTTAGAGCACCTCGACAGGTTGACATTCTCTCTCACATCCAGTGGTTAGGCGACCAGGGTAAATATTGCTGAAAGAAACTTATATTTTTCATCCATTTGCTCCTGAAAAATAAATTGCAGTTGAGCTTCATAAGGAGTTTTAGGCCTTAGTAATTTGATTCAACGCAAATTATGAATGATTGCAAATAATTATATAAAAATATCTATAGGCCTATAAACCAAAGCAGTCTTGAAACAAAATGCAAAACACATCATGGCTGTTTGTTCAGTTTGAATCCCTTTTTACCGTCAACTATCTTTATAGTAACATTTTCAGAAGAATAGGCTAACCTTTAACCCGTGGCTAACTTTAGATGTCAGACGATTCAATTTATTCTCTCTATCTTTCATGAGATCACCTGTATTAGGACTAACGTTAGTCAATTCAATGATGTGGTTGAGCATTGCAGTCTGACTTGAGGAATTTAAATTCAACACTAGCATAGTAAGACCTAAAATATAAATTGTATATCATTTTCTCGAAAGCAAAGTAGGTTGCAGTTTCATTTTAAGAACATGCCTTGAGCAGTTTATTGAGTGTTGAGAGTGAACTTTTATTGTAATAATCCTGCAACCTTAATATTCGTTGCTGAATAACTTTCCATTGATGGCATGTAGAACTTTGCATTTCCAAAAGTTTCCTGCCATAACTGACCTAACCTTTTATGCATCGAATTATATAGCTTACATAACATTTTTGCAATGTGGGTACACCTGATATGTGAATAGAAATTATCGTAATGACAATGATGGTGATGTTGATGATAATGGTAAAGTTATTTCCCATGGCTTGATGATTGATCACGACAAAATGTTTTTTGGGTGATTACATTACCAGTGGTTTCTATAATAAATTATTAATGTAGGCTTCTTGCATTTTTAACAAGAAAACCATTGAAATCCACTCTCAGCAGTGCTGTATTTTAAATGTGCAAAAACGACAAATGATGCACATTTAATTACACAACGTACACTGAAATTACACCACAGATCACTCATTGATCAGCATTTGTGGGTATATTTTATTTAGGCATAGGCCTAAAGCAATGCATATTATATCTAACATAATGCAACTGTATGCTCTATACTATGTTTTTATTACAATCATATTATATTAATAGTGGACCCATTGGTATAATTTGTATTGTACCTTCATTATAAATATATTATTAAGACAATGCAGTACAGAATTAAACACCTAAAATACTAACAAGTTCTGGAATAACCATCATTAATCTCCCATGGTTACTAACTTTATCCTCATAATTTCCCTTTTTTTTCTAGCCTCCTCAGTCTGATGGACAAAAGACAGGAGGAGCTTTTGGGAAAGACATAGTGCTGACCCTCCATGGGTGCTACAGGCCCATGCATCAACCCTGAAGAGCATTATTTTTGAACATGTCAAAAGTACATTTTTATCAGCGAGGGGAAGCTTGGACTGGGCCATCCGACAATACCAGCTCAGCATGTCCAAGCTTCCAGCTGTTTAGTCGTAACTGGCGCAGTGGTGGGCTTCTGAGGTCGTTGGGAGAAACAGGATGTAGGTGAGACTGCACACTGACCACTCATTTACAGGGTCGATGCTAGGATCACAGATAGGCAAGACTTACAAATCCCCTCCCCCCCTGCTTTTTCATTCTGCTTCCTGTCTCCCCAAGACAAGGTGGTTCAAATGTACCCCGACCAATTTGAATGGGCATGGGCAGATATGGACCGTGTACTAAATTGCTAAATGCAAAGTAATGTAGTCCTCCATTACATTTCTTTTGGGAATAACAACAACAATAATGGTTTGTTGATCATTATATTTTCTGGAGTTTATGAAGCCCGTTCAATTAAAGTACAGCATCGATCAGATTAATGTCTGACAAGATTTTCGTTGAGAAATAAATGTTTAGTTTCTTTGCATTCTTTTGTTCCATCTGTCAATGCGGGCTTACCCCTTTGAGGGCCTGGGCCAAAATAGGCTTAGCCTCGGTGGGCACATTCTGATGAAGCAAATCCTATTAGTTCTATTTGAACAGAAGTTCTATATAGTTCTATTTTCCTCAGTTCGAAAGTAAAAATAAAACGTGCAACAAAGTGAAGACAACTCCAAAGCTGAGATAACATAACATAAGATAGCTGTTGTTTTCTAAAAACATCTGCAGAGCAAAACGGGCTGTCGTGTTCGACTCAGAGTTCTGTGTTTTTCTCTGCTTTCACTTGCATGAAACAGACATATCAAAAGACATGTCAAAAAGTATATGCTTTAGTCCTGCTGATGTCCTTTGTCCTGACTGACTACAGCAAACAAGCCCATGATTGGAATATTGCACAAAGGATTTAAGTTTGCCGCAAACATTGAGCTTAATTATTAGGCATTCTACATTTCATGGCATTATGTTGTCATAAGCATTTAAAACATAGGATACCAATGTTGTAGTGACATTAGACCAATGACAAGCTTTTGTCTCGCTGTGCCTAGCTCCGAACAAACCCTTCCACAGAAATGAGTCGTGCATCCACTCAGATCTTTTTCTGAGCATATCTTTATTGATGTTTATTAGCTTGATCTGGGCTATCAAATCCCTCAAAACTTTTGATATTGTTATCTTTGCCTAAAGAGGATGAGGCAACTCAAACAATATGGAAGTGAAATTAAAACACAGTTTGACAACAAAGGGGAGAAAATGAGAACAAACAATACGACCACTGAGTTGTAATCATATATCAAATGATTGAATGACCTGCTGCTATAAAGAACCTAATCATTCCGGACTCAGTATTTACCTTGGTGTGTCGCTCTGTCCTGGCTGTCTTTGTTGTGGGGAAATACAGTGTTCCGACAGCGCGCCTATGAATTGTGATTACATATTCCTTCGTAGCCTGCAGTATATGATCTGCCGCCATCTTTAATCACAAGCCCACCTATCACTGGTTCTTCACTAAGGACTGTCTGACTGTTTCGGTCCTTTCTCTATTTGTTATGGGGGGAGGGAGGGGGGGGATAAAGCGGGTCTCGTTTCCTCAACCGATCTTCAACAACCATATCGACAAGCTAATGGATCGCTCAGTTTTGGGCTGATTCCGTAATTTCAGTGCACATTTTTATCAGTCGATTTTCTTTTCTTTTTTTACAGATGTCAGTGCTGCGATAAACAAATTTGGCTGTTTTCACATCATCTCCTGGTCTGTATAGTGGGATATGGAATACTTCCCTCGATTAAGATTGTTACACCATACATTTTGACAGAAATATATGAAACAATTCACTTAAACGCTGCAAAGATTAACTTCATTGTCCAATCCTTACAGTGAATGCTGCGTTGATATGCAATCAGAACTCTTGTTGGAATGATTGTTTTTTCTTTGATGCCAATATGCTCTAATAAAAACAAGATAAATGTATCGATATATATCTATATATTTATAGATATAGATATTTATATATTAAAATAAATAAGTTTCATCTGAATGTTTTCCCTTCATCTCACACCATTGAAGTTAGTGTGGGGAGCTCACTTGAAGTTCATAGAGGAAACACAAATCCATATCTTGATGGTTGCCACTGCCATGCACTTCAGGGGAACAATAAGAATAGTTGAGTCTCAAAATGGCAGATGCTCACCTGCTGTGCGGGTCTGGGGATAAAATCCCTGGCGACCGCCATCACTTGTAGAGGTCCCGCGTTACCCACAGTTCCTTGTGTCTTCTCATATAATTCTCCCCATATTGTTGACCTGTTCCCAAATCTTCCTAGTATGAAACATGAACATATTTACTTTGTATTACAGCTTCAGACCTGCTTCCTCATTGGAGGAGACAGAAACCAGATGGTTGCCCGCAGAATCGTAGCTATGGTAACAGACACAACAGAGATGGGGGGAGGGGGGGGTTATACTTTTCATAATATTTTATTGATTCATGCAAAATATTAAATATCCCACTGCTTATGCCGCTTGTGCCTGTTGTCAAGACTGTTGACAAGATTTTATAAACTTAAACATAGGCTGAGCAAAGTATTTTCACTAACCATCCTTTGATGAGTCTGAATTGTTTAGTTCCGATTCCCACGCAACTTCGATATGAGTTTGTGTCTGTGCATGTGTGTGTGTGTGTGTGTGTGTGTGTGTGTGTGTGTGTGTGTGTGTGTGTGTGTGTGTGTGTGTGTGTGTGTGTGTGTGTGTGTGTGTGTGTGTGAGTGTGTGTGTGTGTGTGTATGTGTTTGTGTGTGTGTGGATATGGACTCCAGTCTCTAAACAGAGGAATGCTAAGAGAAGAGAAGATAATGGAGTGAAAGGAATAGATGGAGGAAAAAGGGGGAGAGTTGATATTGCCTTTGTGGTGTAGCTTCATCAGCTGCTCACCTCTCAAATAGATTTCACACTAGCTTGTCCTGCTGTAGCCATAGGTCACAACAAGCATCACCCTGTTCACAATGACCCATTTTCTACTCAAGAAGAATAGCCAGCAAGGACTTATATAGAATTAATAGACTGCTGTTTCATGTTTGCCTCAATTGTGACACAAATTGTTTTTATTTTATTAGACCTATAATTCTCAACTATCTTTATTTGTGTCTTTGAGAGTAGTCATATAAAAATGAACACGGACAGAATTGCATACTTGCAAAGAGACTTTCAGGGGGATATTTAGTTATAAGTGGTCTTGGAGGATTAGGAGAGGAACACTCTTAAAACAAACAAATGACAATTCAACTAATGCTTTTTGAGACCAAATTCAACGGAAATTACAGAAGGAATAACACATTATAAGAGTGATGATCATTTGAGAGGGAAAATGCAGTGTGTAAAAAAAGCTATTGAATAAGTTGAACATCAAATTTAAGGAGCATGCAAAGGATAAATAGGCCAAACATTGTGTACTTTATGCATGTTTGCAAGCCTTATTCCTCATAATAATTTGTATATGACTTTACTAAATATGCATGTAAAAGTTGATATGAGAGAAAGAAGCAGCAAATTATTGAAAATATAGCAGTAATAATTAATCGAGTTTAAAACTCTTGGGTTAGTCTCCTCGGTTTTCATCACATGAATAATGTGATTGTTTAACAATGCAGGTTTCCTGCATGAAGTCACCCAGGTAACAGTGTTGTAATTATTTTTCTTATCAAACCCCTTGAACAAAGAACACACTGTGACTGGTGCATTAGGCCATGAACTAAGTTAGTCCCACAACCAGTCTTCTTTAAAGACCATATCTTTTATGAAGCAAGCTGCAGGGTTTATTTAACTGCAGGACTATATTTTGTAAAGGTTGTGAAATGTTTGTATCATTTGGATTGACTTTTGTTTCCAAAGATTTTTTTAAATCGATACCAAATGAAGAGGTCTTGTGTTTTGTTTGTCTGTTTTAAAATATATAGGCCTGTGAACACCTGGGCACCTTCCTTTGTTCCACGTTGCTTGTTAGCCAGGGTGAATACACCACATCGGTGTTTTTCTGTGCTAGAACAGCCTCAATGGAAATCGATCTTATTCATTTTTAAAACCGCCACTGGGAAACTCCAGTAAGTCAAAGCCCCATCGGCCTTGGTCTTTAATGTGAGCTTCACAGTGAAAATAAATCACATGTTGAAGCAGTTGAAACACTGGCTAATAAAATACTTTTTAAATATTATTCATTTTAAATATTACGTAGCATATTCGATATGAAATCAACCTAATAAAAAATCAATTATATTACATTCCCGTGAGATGAACGTGAGAGAGACTCACACAAACTACCCTCTTCACGCGCTCTCACGCCATAACTCCTATTCCTCACTCAAAGTACGCGCTATTTCGCAATTACAAAAACTTTTCCGAGAATATATCCGTTAGCCTATATAATCATACGATGCGCGCCTCGTTCGAACCATGCAGTGCTCTTTGAAATCTGACCGCGCCCAAGCAGAGCGCGCAAAGTGACTTCGTAGTAGCGAGGGTACGCTGAAACACTGCGAATTTAAGCCGGAGCCCTGCTGGTTACGATCTAATTGGCTGGGGGTTTTGAGCAAGCGAACATATCTTGCATGAAGTCGCATTGAATATATCACGTTTCAATTATTATATCAACTAAATTCAGAAGACAGTGGAGGAGGTAGTGGAGGAGACAGTGGAGGAGGCTGTGGAGGGGGCAGTGGATGAGGTAGTGGAGAAGCAGCAGAGGAAACAGTGGAGGAGGTGGTGAAATGACAGTGGAGGAGGCAGTTCATATCCAGGTGTATTCATTGCAAATTTAGAAAGAAAAACCTATTTATTTTATTTTTCTACATTTGTACTAATCCATTATGAACCATACGGAAAATGAGTCCCTGAATCCCTTTTGCAGGTCTGGAAAGATGCTGTTTAATCCTTTAGGTACCGTTAGACTTCGCCTATCTGCACTACATAAGGCTACTCAATGGGTGCCCGTGCGCCTGATGTCTGATGGTGGGTGATTTAAGAAATTAAAGCGTATCAACATCCCCCTCTAGTGTCGGTATTAGAATCTATCTGTCAGTTGCACAGAAGCGTAGCCTACAAGAAGCGTGCTATGCACCGAATTCTGCTCCAACATATCGTTTCTTTAGAGTAGGTAAATTGATGTAATGTAGGTGTATTGTGTCAATAGATATAGGCGATCCTAGGATCTCACACTCGTTTGTCTGGTGAATACAAATTCATTGTAACTGTAGAAGAGTAAAAGCTGTGCATTTAAATGATTACAGTTCAATATTTTGATAGGAAAATTAGTAACAGACTAGTTTTATTGGGTAACTCATACATATTTTCAAATACAAATAAGTCTAAGGTTAATTGTATTTTGTAACTCATCGAATACTCACATGCATATGTGACCGTCATTGATAACTCGGTTTATATTAGACAATGTAGGCATTGTCAGCGCAGGCGCGGTGGCCAAGTGGTAAGGCGTCGGTCTCGTAAACCGAAGATCGCGGGTTCGAACCCCGTCCGTGCCTTTTGCATTTCTGTGAGCAAGGCATTAAACAAACAAAAGATAGATACAAATAATGTTCGCCAAGTCAAGAAGTTCACAGAAGCCCTCATGAAAGAAGACAGACGAGACGATGACATAGGCTCTACCGTAGGCAATTGATTGACTCCAGGTGTAGGTGCCAACCCATTGTTACATCACAAGAGCTGGTCCCTGTAAGCCACTGATTTGTTGATGTGCATATAGCCCTATAAGAGACAACTAGCGATGTCCCAGCTAGACAGAACTTGTTATGATGTCAATAATTAAATTACAGACCACAAAGTCACTGCAAACCATTGCTTCCTTCTGTTAAAACTATTTTGCAAATCCACCCGCACCATCAATCAATAGTTTGTTTGGCCTCTGACAATGGCCAACATTCTTGGTTAGGCAAATTGTTAAGGAGGTTTTTCTCTCCTAAGCTTAAGTAATGCCTGTCAAATAAAGAGTTGTTCTGATATTATAATAGTTATGTATTAATATTTGTTGCGCAATATCAGTGTTTGCTTGCAGACTAATGATGACTCATGAAATTAAATACTTATATCCATTTTTTTAATATTAAAACTCACCTTCTTGGCACTTCTTCACAGCTGGCAATATAACTTAATGATGGGAGGAAAAATTGAAAGGTCCCATGACATGCCACAAGGTGTGAGTGTGATTAGCCGGTACAAGCCGGCTAATCTGCCCCTTATGACTTCACAAGTAGGCTTGTCCACCTAGATGTGTGCTGAATAGATTGGTCTACCAGCCTACCCAGTCGGCTGTAGCACACGTTGCTCATCTATAAGTCACACATCTAGGTGGACACGCCCACTTGGGATGTCATAAGGGGAAGATTTTCCAAAACGGCTTGTAACAGCTAATCACTCTCACACCTGGTGACATTATGGGACCCTTAAAGTGTGTATACACCTGAATCTTAGGCAAATTCTGAGAGACTTGCTGCTGTTGAGAAGAGGGTGTGTCTTAGCTTTATGTTAGAACACATACATTCCATGAAAAAATAATCAAATTCAACAACGATAGTAGAATCCCTAAAATAATAATATCATGTGTAAAGAAATGGACTTAACCAGAATGATCTTGTCTTAAGGGCTCTTCTGGGTCAAATATATTTTTGTTTTTACTTTAATTTGTCCAATCCCAAAGGTCCCATAGGGAAAGATAACTTTGTACTTTGCACATGCAGTGGCCCGTTTTGATTCCATCCATAACACATCAAAAAATACACATTTCGTTGTGAGGGATACTAGTGCAGTCATGTCTTTCCATTTGCAGCTGATAATATGATTATAATGATAGCATGATTATTATCAGCTGCTATTAAATTATAATAGGATGATAGTGATGGTTCATCATTGGAGAATAACCAGAGGTCACCAGTAAATACACTGAATTCTCGTTTTGTGGGTGATCTTTAAACTACGTTTAGTATGATCAAGAGGGAGGAATGTAGAATATTGGTGTATTTTAGTGTCTCTCTTTTGTTCACATTTCTAGTCTAGGAACAGGCCAGGGCCTCTCATACTGATACAAGGTGTTATCCCCAACATTCTGCCATTGTTATGTCTCAACAATGTTGAACCGACCTGGTCCTAGTCCGGGACATAGCCAGGGCCAGATACCTTATCAATGCTGAGAGTGCATCTGTTTTCGTGTTATTCATATATCCCCTTTTTGCATAATACTCGCCCCAACCCTTTGGTTCGACGAGAAGAGGGTTCGACAGCCAAGGAACAAGTCATCGACCACCGGGTCCACTATAGATTATTCAACCTAAGTCTGTATCTCGCTGTATTACATCCTGGAATAAATCATCTATTCAACCCTCTGATCCAACCTGTCAAGCTGCTTTGATTTCGACTTCAAGAATTACTACTACGACTGAAAATACACAACGCAGAGTCTGTCCGAACAGTTTAGAAATAAGCTGAAATCTAACAGTTCTTAAATTGTGTAGTAACAACGAATTAAACACTACTCCAACAAACACCAAAATCGGGCCTGTAGACCATGCCATGTTGGCTGCTCTTTTACATCCAATGTTTTGTGTTGACAAACATGCCGAACCGCTATTGGCCTTCTCGTGCCAACATTCCATGTTAGTTGTCTGTTATGCTACTTATCCTGTTCTAGAATGTGGCTTGATGAGAGCAAGGACATGAAGCTTATAAATAAAAGAGTGTTATTGTAAATACAAGCAGGTTGTGTCTACCAAATAGTATTGGTGTTGTGAACAGGACATTGCTACGCCATTTCATCACGGATTCTCTTGCATTTACTGATGGAATCTATCACTTCATGAGAAGTATTTTCAAAAAGGGAAATTCAAAGCGTACTAGAACTGTAACTTCTGGCTCTAAATGTAAAAAATAAAACAAAAAATATATATTGACAAAAAACAGATACAATTGAAAGCATGAGGGTACATGAGGAGGCAACTTTATAACTCCATGGCTTGGCTCCATATTTAAGGTAGTAAAAATCTTGTGGTAAGCGTCTAGGCAGCTGGGGAGGGAACATCGTGTCCCTAACAGTAGCGGATAAATGCATTGAGTCTCAACATACCTTTAACTTCCACCATATGAAGGTACATGTCATTATATTTGGATTATAAATAGGGTTTGTTATTTCACTTTATTGACTACATTCCATGAAAACCATATAGTACTTAAAACCCCTCAGGGTTAACCACTTAAACCATCAAATACAGTGACTGAAAGCAGTGTAAGCATATAATTGACACATTTCAGGCCCTGTGTTGATATAATTTAAAACCAAACTCGGTGATTCCTCTATGATATCTTCCACAAGCGTTGCTGAAGTGTGTGTGATGTGCACTCTGTTGATGTTCCCATGAATAGTGCTGATAGTGGGCCCAGAGACGTTTAAGTGAGATCACTGATTCCACTGATGCCCACCCCTTGCCCACTGCATCCGTCAGTACACGAATCTCATTGACTTTGCATGGGGCGATCCCGAAATGCATTGTGGATCCGTCCGTTCCGTCAGCTCCGTCTCTTGCGTTCAGAAGTTGAGAAAATGTTAACTTTTCAGGCTGCAACGGATCCGTCAGCCAATCAGATCATGGCTCCGTCGGAAATACCTCTCCCCCATCCGTCAGACACGCCTTCCATCGTCCGTTGACGGACGGAGGCAGTGGGCAAGGTGCGGCCTCGCTTGTCCTCTCTTGAACTCCCCTGTATTGGACCTTTTATTGCACCAACTTGTGGCCTGGCCCATGTGCTTAGCCTGATCAGACTGGTTCTCTACTATTGGTACTTGGATCTGTACAACGGATGGCTCTTCTCGCCTTAAGCCTTCATCTTGTATCCCCCTGAACGGCTCTCTTGGTATATTGGCCCCAGCTCGGCCCTTTGATTATGATTCTCTCCACAGCTCCTCCCTTCCGTATCATCTGTGCTTTCTAAAAAGCGTTTGTTCCGCACTATGGCTCAGTGTGTCCGTGTGCTCAGCCTATGTTTAAGTTTATAAAATCTTGTCAACAGTCTTGACAACAGGCACAAGCTCACAATGTAATAAATGAGGGGGGTCCATTTATACCATTTATATACACACAAAATATACAATATTCTACATTTCTGTTGTTATTTTGTATGGCTGATGCAGTGGTGCTAGGAATGCAGCTAGCTGCACTGCGCTATTGCTGGATGAATATATAAGGGAAACAGCCATACGGGTGGTATGCAAACACAGACACACACACGGTCACATTCATCCAAGTATATTTATTGAGTCAGTAAATATTACATGTTGGCTGTTTGGAGCCACATAGAAAATCTGGCCAGACAGCATATTTTGAGTCGTAAGGTGCCTTCCTGAAGCACTTTGCCGCTTCTCTGTCACACTTGCACAGCTGCTTTTCACATTTGTCCTTCAGGTCATCTGGAATACAGAAGTGAGGGAGTGACCAGAAAGTGATAAACATGGTAGAATAACCTTGCCCACCTACAACCACCACCACCACCACCACCACCAGCTCCTATAGGGAGTCTAACAGTGTGAAACCTATGTGGGATCCTCCTGTTTTGTTGCTTATGTGTGAAAATGTGTCACATGTATTCCCGCACTTCACAGCAAACCTTTTCCTACCTTAAACATCTCCCTCTTCCCTGTAAAGTTTCCTTCTTAAATACCTACATGGTTTGACTCATACAAAATGAGCATCGTCTTGAAAAAGGAAACAACGTATAGCTGTGATAGGCACTCCACTCATTTGAGGCTATACCCTATGAATGGTAAACCGCTGCAAAACCAAATGATGAACCCCTTATCAGTAATCCCTGCTTTTCATGCATCTCGGTATGGGTAATGAACTATCCCTCTGCACACAGTTTTTTCCCGCTCCTTAATTAACGCCGTGATTGCTATTTTACCATGGAAACCACTGGGTGTGGACAGGCCAAATGGCCCACTGTAATGTCCTCTATTTTACCTGAAGCGCTGAAACATGTTACAGTTATATCCATGTCAAACACAAAAACCAAATACATTTCATGATAATAGAAAATATTACTTGCCACACTCTGCCTCCTTGTCCTCACACTTCCAGTTATACCGCCTTGTCTTGGTTTCACAGCCCATTGTTTCAGCATCTCCGTAGCAACAGTCGTGCTTATGACAACACCTGTGTGAGAAGAACTTAAATAAATAAGACTTACATGGAATATAAAGTATTCTATAGAAACATAGGTATCGTAAAGGTTTTTCCGAAACATACAAATAATACGGTGTCGATAGGAGAAGGAATGATAACACACACTCATCCCCTGGGGTTCAAGGGGTTTTCCCCAGCCTAGAACCTGCCTTCCCCAGTACTATGATTTAAATGTCATAGATTCCCGTTTTAGTCTCGAGGAAGGACACCACGTTGGACCAAACAGAGAGTTAGTCGTTAAATGGTTTGAGAGGAGGGCTGTGTTTGCGCCTGTGGTGGGGGGAGCATGAGGAAAAGGAAGCAGACAGCGATTAAGAGTTGGGTGTGGAATGCCTATTTCGGAGCCCTCACTGGGCCGTGTGTAGGGGGGACATGCAGGCATGTTACATGTGTGGGCCAGAGATACTTCTCTTCCTCTCTGCTGTTAGGGAAACCACAGCCATGCACACTTGGGTTGTTTAAAGCTGGGGGAAGGCAATTTGGAGAAACCAGCCGGAGTAAACCCGATTTTGAGAGTATCCAACCGAAGATATCCCACCTCTCCCTTCAGGCCTCGCTCCAAAGCACCGTCCCCCAAAACACATGAATAGCTCACTGACTTTAGAAATAGGTGAGTAGCCTTTGGAGGATTGTGCGCCTTCGCAGTGAGGGCTGGGGCAAAGAATGCCCAGGCAGCCATGGAAGGTAAACAGAAAGATAAGATTTCATTTGGCCTGAATTAAATGAAAGGAAGGGTGTGCCCGATTACAGGCATGCGACAGCCACTTTAATTAAGAAGCAGGAAATCTTTTTTCGAAATGCCAATGTTGTTTTGACCAGCTTTGCAGCTGCACTGTTGAAGGGAAAATAAGATTGAAAAACAAAAAATGACTACCTTCAACATGGGGTGGGCGGGCTTTGACAACTACATAATGACTGTTTACAGAAAGATACAAGTCCCACGAGACTTGAGGTTTTTTAATTGTTTTACAAAAAAAAAAAGGACAACAGGGTATGTGAGTGAGATCAAACCAAGTGTGTAACGCCTGTCTCTGCCTCACCAGTCGGTCCTGTCTCGGGGCCAGCCCTGACCCCCTAGTCCACAGTAGCATCCGTACATCATGTAGGCCAGGGGAAACCTGCCTGTTGAGCACTCTATGGCCCCTGCCAGCTCCAGAAGGCCCCTCTTGGTCCGCAGAGAGCTGTGCCGCTCTGCTGAGGCAACGCCTGATGTAAAAACACAATCAACAACACACAAAACCGATGCATACTTTCAGATCAGTTCTGTGTGTGGGTAGTACGTGGTTAGGTGAGTGTGTGTTTTGTGGGTGTGTGCCTGTGTGACTGCGTGTGGGTGCAAGACAAGTGCATGTGTGAGTTTGAGCATGTGTGCATATGTACACCTTTATCCCTCACTCTGTATATAAATTGAAAGGAGGAGCCAGTAAGCAATTATAAAAAAAAGTAATTATTCACATAATTAGAATAAATGGAATTGCATAAAATTCATCTGAATTGGTTTGGGCTCCAGTGCTATGGAATCCATAGTCCCTCGATATGAGTGAATAGAGCTTGTATTAAACCCTGGCATTGAAGGGAAGTGTACAAATACACACTTTTGGAAATAACTATTGCTACATTTCTGTCATCTACTGAAGGCAACATTCTGTTGTTATTTAGCAAGCCTGAAGGTACAGGGAACAATGACAACCTGTTCCTTAATTACACATATCTAACTCATTAGTAATGTATACCTTAACAGTACTTTTTCAATTTAAGTTTGTTAACTTCCTCAATGGAAGCAATAACTTACCAGACAAGAGGAAAAGTATCCAATAAAACCCCCCCATTGTGGTCCAACTGTCAACTAGAATATACAGCAGGTCCTTCTTCTGTAGTGAAGGCAAGCGTTTACTGACAGTTGTATACACCTTCTAACTGGGTAATCTCTGAAGTATACGTCTATTGGGCAAACCTACAACGTACCCTACTCCAGTGTAGAATACGCCATCTAGGGGTGGAGGCGTTCAATAGAACAATTCAATTATTTGCCTCTCTCTCTCGCGCGTGCCCTCTCCGCTCTCTGTCGCTCTCTCTCGGTCAATTCAATTCAATTCAATTACATTACATTACATTACATTCAATTCAAAAAGGTATTATTGGCATGAGAAACAAACGTTAACATTGCCAAAGCAGGTGAACAATTAGGAGGTCGAAATAAAACGTTAGATACAAAATATATAAACATATCCAATGTTAGAATATTAAATGCTAAATACTACATAAAAAGTAAACTGTGGAATACTATACAAAGTACAGTATAAACAGATAAATTAATCCCTCTCGCTTTCGTTCTCTCCCTCTCAAATATCAATGGAAACAAGTTATATACAGTGAACAATATGATCCACCCTGAATGACATTCCCTTGATGATCATCCTGCTTTTTTAATGATAGAAAAGCGACACAAATTTTGACCAAATGACCGTCAATGTAGGGGTCAATTATTATTGTTATAGCTACGGAATATACCCCCTTTGATGCGACCTAATCTAACCTGTGTTAGAGAAAAAATATTTTAAGACTGCCATGCCTGCAGCTCGCCTTTGGGTGGCAGTCAAACGCACGGCATCGGTGTGCCGTAGTGATATTTCCAAAGAAGAAGTAGTTAGTAAAGCGCGGCCTTTAGCGATCGTACCAGATGTAAAGTTGTTATCACAACTAAAACGATCTTATTATATATACGTTGCCAATTGGATGTTTGTTTGACGAAGACCCATTCATGTGAGTATCAACGTCGGC
Source organism: Gadus macrocephalus (assembly GCF_031168955.1). Lineage (NCBI taxonomy): Eukaryota > Metazoa > Chordata > Actinopteri > Gadiformes > Gadidae > Gadus > Gadus macrocephalus. The sequence goes on along the minus strand of NC_082383.1, from coordinate 7,375,456 downwards.
ATCCATAATAGATAATATTGCCTCATCTGCGGTTAAACTCAGTCACTGCCATTTAATGGACGCTATTGTTTGGGTTGCATTTACCAACTTGGGCAAAAGAGACGTCACTGCTTCATTAGGCTCAGCAAACTTATAAAATCAGCTCCAAATCACAGCGTACATCTCAAATATGGTGTTGGAAACTAATAAACAAGGGTCGTATTGTACAATGACGACATACCGCGATACAGTACAATGACCATTGATAAGCGAGAAGAACACCCGTGTTAACCTCCACGACATCAAGATAAAGTGTGTTGTGAACGTCATTTTAGCCTGAGGTAACCGCGTGGGAACCCCGGGTACTAAGTTATTTCTGGTGGGATTAATGATTATAATAATAGCTGGGTTTTTTTCTGGCTCAGGTACCTGCCCCCGTTTTAACACGTGTGTCTTTCCTCTCCCGCTCCCATTTAACGTGGAAGTAGTTGAAACCCGTATTTAGGATAAGTTAAATGAAACATGGAATGGCAGGACACTGATTGGTATGGCGAATAGTCCGATGTATTGGTGTAACTTTACCGGTTGGATCCTCGTACAGGGATGTCGTCATTGGCGAATAAGGAAGTTGCACTAATTGCTAGGCAATTCACTGGCATCATATCTGACTATCGCCTTTACAATCGACAAACACATCCAATACAATCTAACCTATATAGATGTTGTTATTATTACTCTCTTCCAACAAACACGTCACGTCTTTACACTTTTATTTTAGGGAAAACTTTTCATAATGTGTAATAGGTTGAAAATGTATATTACAGGTGTTGATACCTTTGGATATTCACAGGAAATCATGTCTGGCATCTGTCAAGACAGAAGGAGTCGTTGGCAGGAGATTCAAAAAGGCTTACAGTTCATTCAGTAAGTTTAATGACATGATGTATACGATAATATTTTTTTTATCAAGGCAATGTGGTTGCCTTGACCGGCGGTGCTGGGCCTGGTTATTACAACACACAAAATGCAAATATCTCTAACATTGAATTTGTTTATGTTTAGATCAACACTGCCATATCCTGGGACACAAGAACAGTATGAGGTAAGGGATATGCTGTTAAAGCTCTCATTTAATCTATGAACCTTTTTGATCAGTCAAATTTGTCTCTGTGATATTTAACACTACTTTATGCAAAAGACAAATCGGTACACAGGAATTAATTTAGGACTGATGATTACATACAAAATAGGAGAATACATTGGAATAGCGTGTGTTATCATTCCTGTTATGGATGAGTGTGTGTTATCATTCCTTCTTAAAACACAAATGAAACCATTAACCAGTAAGGTTTTGCTGTGTTCTATGCATTTCATTACATGTTACATTGCATACACCTTTGTTTTCATCCACTCATGTCTTCTTCTACTTCTCCAGGTGTTTATTAAGGACCTAGTCTTGAACCTTTTTGGAGAAGGAAACGATGTATTTAAAGAAGGAGAATGGACAAAGTCCATTGAAATGTACACTGAGGCCTTGAGTATAGCGGAATACGCAGACTCTGAAGAAATCGCTGTTCCAATGGGATTATTGGAAAACCTGTATGTAAACCGTGCAGCATCCTACTTGAATATAGTGCCGGTAAGTACTAATGTGTGAGGATCACACTGGTTTTATACTCCGTATAGGCGTGTGATGAGTCTCTCAGCTCATGATTTGATACTGTGCACGATGTTGGGTTCACGATTTGATATTGTGATATTTTTTAGCAAAACCTCATGTCCTTCTCCACTGAAGAAAATGTATGACTGAAAATAATCTTATTTTAAAGACACGAAATATACTAAACAATACCGTTTGCCCTATTTTCCTTCCTATTCATATTTTCATCTCTTTGGAAATGGAAATAAACCATAAACTTTTCTTAGTCCATTCATTTTGATGTGTTTGACCTGCTAATCTGAGTCAGAGTGCCCCTCTCCTGTAGAAACAGTACAACGAAAAAGACAAGAGGACTCATGTACAATCTATTCTGCATGTACCATGCCTCTTTTGAAGACAGTGACCTGGCAAAAAAGTACAGTAAAGGATTACATATCAGGATAATATACCAATGATGTGTGTGTAAAAATAAAATGTTTTAACGACACTCCTTCCTCTGTGGATTGACCTTAGGCCAACGATATGTAAATCAAAGATGTCCGGCTCACATAATAACCTTATCAACCATATCTGATTGTTTGACGGCATCTCCTGTTGTGAATTGCCGTGCAAGATATCTGAAAATACTTTCCAGAGCAATGGAGCTAATTCAACCCTGGCCCGATTCTCTTTTGCTTTCGTTTACCAAGAAAGGACTCGGTATTGGTTGGCTTTTGATTCTGTGCCACTACAATCCTTTACTCCTCGAGGTCTTGCTAGACCTTTTGCATTTTGTTCTGAAGCTTCCAGCACAACCGGTTTTTGTGTATATTTTTTCTATTTAAAAAAACAATGAATAGTCTGAGTTGGTCTGTTCTCAAATAATATACATACATATTTTTTTAAATGTTATTCTTCAGGCCTTATTACAAGGTACTAACAACAACAAAAAAAAAAAGTATATTGGCCAATATAAATGTGTACCTAATGATATCTGCTTTGAAACCAAACTTTGTCTTGTTTATCTAGTCAGTCGGTATTGAAGTTGCAAATCAACTTCTCCACGGTCGATTGTGCTTGTACACTTGAGCTCCTGCACTTTGAGGTATAAGTAATTTCACTGGCCTATAAAAATAGACCAGAAATAACTGGATAGCTTCAGGTCACACGGCCAAAATCCTCCCATCAATTACTTGACATGGGCGTCAAGAGTCAGTGATTTGTTTGAGGAGTGGAGTTTGCATTGTCTGGTTTATTTGCTTATTTTTTTCTGTATACTAGCTAGTTTGACAAGTTAGTTCAGTCCGACCTTAACATCATTAGACGTGTTATTCCTATGCGAGGATTATCGTGTTTTGAATTTGCTCTTTTGCCACAGATGAAATTAGCTAATTTGATTAATACATTGAAGAACAGTTTATAAGTGAATTGAATGCAATTTGGTGTGAGAGTATATAGATGTATGTAGGGCTTTGATTGCTTACGGCTCGACATGTATCTGAAACTGAGCTGTTTTTGAAGGCGTCGGCTAATTATTTACCTAATTAATTCATGAAATTAATTAAAAAGCGCCTTGTATGATTGCAGTCAATATGTGTTGCAGTGGAAAATATTTAGACGTCCAAAACTGCCATTGTTTTAAGAGCAAGTACTAAATGTAAGATTGATTGGTTATTCAACCAGGGTAGTTACACGCTGCTAATGAGCGAGTGTGATTGACACTAACCCTTCTTCTCCTCAGGGGCTGTACGACCAGGGGTTGAAAGACTGTGAGAAAGCGCTGGAGTTGAACGAGGGCAACTACAAGGCACATTACAGGAAAGCCAAGTCCCTGCGTGAGATGGGCAGACACACGGAGGCCTACGAGGCCGTGGCCAAGTGCTCTCTTGTCGTTCCTCAGGTGGGATTTTATTGAGGAATCTTCTTTTTTTTTCTGTGCTATAAACTCTGTAGCCTCAGGACACAGGATCAACTCGTCTTTTTATTGGTTTTGTTTTGATAAATGTATTTAATTTGACCAGGTTATTTATATGTGGTCTGTGAACTCTGTAGTTGATAACCCTAGCCCTTTTAGTTCTAGATATAGTATAATTATAATTGGATTTATTCACTTTGTAAAGCCTATGTTCTTATTATTGTGGTCAGGGTTAGGGCATCTAATCTCATGATGTTTTTATTTCTTTATGGTCAGAATAACCGTTCAACCGTGACTTATGATGTTTCCTAGGATCCCAGTGTCATACATTTGACTCAGGAGCTTGCCAAAGCACTTGGCCTGAAAATACGAAAAGCTTACATAAGGAGTAAGGTAGGTTTGCTCCAAGACATTCCTAAGAATCAGTCCAAGACAAATGGAATCACGCAAATGATTCAGAGTTTTGCCATATTTGGGCACTGGGAGGCAGGGTAGAGTAGGCGATATGGTGTCCTCCCAGCTGAAAGGTTCAGGGTTTCGAGCCCCGTGGTCAACGACACTTTACTGATGTGGACATTGGGCGTCCTTGAGCAAGAGGCCACGCCCCGCCATCCTTCTAAATGAGTATCTGAATCAGGCCTGTGGACGAAAGAGTCTCCTAAGGACTGAATAGTAAATGCTTCTAAAATGTACAGTTGTTTCTTATTTACTGAAAATAACCAGTAAGCGTAGTAAGGGTTTTTTGATTCTGCAGAAATTTGGTAACCTGGTTTCCTCTTTCTCAGCCTGCCTTGAATGTCGCTACGGGAGCCAGCTATTCAGAAGCGTCATGTGACAATGTAAGATCACTTCATCTTTATTTGGACCCTTTTAACCCAAAAAACTGAAATGTATCAAATAAATATCTGAAATGTTATTTATTTTTTTCGTTCAGTATACCCATGGCCCCTCATCAGTGGAAGATATAGATACAGGTGAGAACGACACCGACATGACCATCCAGTATAAAAAAATAATAAAAAAAAACGGCAATGCTCAGACCTTTCTTTCCCTTGTGTTTTTATCTTTTGTAGAAGTGCCTCGTTATGGCGTCAATCACGTCCCCATGCCTGTACATCTCCCCCTGACGGTGGCCCCGCCCCTCAACGATCACCTGCTGGACGACGCCCACTCCAGCAGCAGCAGCTCCCCGCTGCCCATCGCCGAGCCCCCGCCGGCCCCCGGCTTCCACCACCTGCTCCCCGCCCCTCTCCCGGTCCACCCCTGCCCCTCGCCGGCCCCGCTGACCGCCGGCCCCGCGCTGGTCAACGGTTTGGGCGCCTGCCACCACTCCCACCCTCTGCTGGACGACGACCCGGACTGCGACGCGGAGCTCATCGGAGACGACCTGGACGACCTGCTGGACCAGGCGCGGCCCGCCGACTGCCCCATGGTCAGTGGGTGTGGACGGGGATCCTGTGTGTCTGTGTGTGTGTATCACTTGGGACACTTTGGCTGCATTGTGCATGCGCCTGTTCAATGAGTCATAAAATGTTGACTTTAGATCGGCTTCTTAAGTCTGATGGCGGGGGAATCTGTGTTTTGCAAGCTTCTCTTCGCTTCATATTCAATTCGACGGATCATGTTGCTGGAGGCAGGAATGCATCAGCTGGTTGTTGGCAAATTCAAAGTGGGCCATCATTTGGAAACTATAAAAAGGTTCCTAATTACCAGCATATACACTTAGAAAAGTCCCCTCTGAACGCCCGATCGACTCTAGCGAATTGGGTTTCTTCGGTAGATTATCTCTGAAACGAAACTATATACAAGGCGTTACCCCTCCCCTTGCATTTTTGTGTTTCAATCAGAGGCTCTGTGCCGACTCTACCCCCCCCAGGAGTTTTGTTATAACATAGGACTGCTGGATTCGGGATTACTATAAATGCAATCTTTAAATCTGCACTCTACGTTTTCCATTAGCACCCTCTGGGGGTGACTCCCCCCACCCCCCCCCCCCCCCCCCTACCTTGACTCTGCTCCTGACCCAGTTTGGCAAAATGTTGACTGTGTTCTACGTTGACTGTTTCTTGACATTTCTCCCGTGTTTTCCTTACAGGGCATGTCCGCAGAACAGGGGCAGCAGCTCCTCATGTCCAACAGTGTGGCCTCAGGCAGCCCCAGGCAGAGTCCCTTCTTCATGCCGTCCCACATCGGCGTGTTCCCCTACGCGCCCGCGCAGCACTGCACCGTCAACCTGCCGCCTCTGTACCACAAGCCAGGCTCCAGCATGTACCTGGGCATGGACTCCCTGGACTCCCTTTCGCCGCTGGACTCCCTCGACTCCCTCTCCACCCTCTCCATATCAGACTATCGCACAGGTATTCTTTTGAAGGAGGTGGTGGCTTTTTGGGGGGGAGAATGTGTGTGGTAATTGCGTTATGAGAGCGAATCTTAATTTAGTTTAAGATGGATGATCTAATATTTTTTAGGACAGGGTTTATAAGTACATGTAGGCACACTGTATTAAAGCAGTCGTTTATTTCGGCACAGTAATGAATGAATTTTAATGTGGATTATATGAAATCAATTTGATGCTTGTTAAAAACATGAACTCTGTTACAGTCTTGAGTATTTACCTTTTTTCATTGCCCCCCCCCCCCCCCTGACTTTTTGATAGACTTCCCTCAACCATCATACCTGCCCCAGCTACAAAACCATTCACAGGCCCATTCACAGGTACTTGGTCTGAACGTTGACGTTTTTTCCTTTTTTTAACATTGAAAACTTTTGTTTTCAGTATTACAGTACACTTACCAGAGTTTTGACCTTCCAGATGAATAACCATGGCAACCCCACGGGAATGGCCCTCGGAATGCCCGACAACAACGTTTGCTTCCCCGCTCCGGTGGATCTGACCAAGAACCCTTTGGCAGACACTCACGATTTCAAGCAAGCCTGCTCGACCTGTTTCATCAAAACTGGTAAGAAGCTGTGAGGATAGTCTAGTGGTAAGGGGGAGCATATACCTATGATACATGTCATTATTTCTATGACATGTCTCGTAGAAAAGAAAATGTTTACTGAGCTATATACAAATGTTTACACAGCTACTCGGTAGATAGAAGGGGTTGACTTGTAGCCGGAAGGTTGCTAGTTCGATTCCCCGCCTCCTCCTTACACGTGTGTGTGAATGGTTGTAAGTCGCTTTGGACAAAGGCGTCAGCTAAATGCCTTGAATAAAAATCAAGGTGACCATTGAGCCCAAGAGCGGTAGCCTGTGATGAAGCTGTTTGTGCGGGCCAGTCTTGTTGGTTTTTAAACGGGCTGTTTGTGTGGCACTCTGTTAACCCCCCCACAGGACCCGGCGTGCTGGATTATACCCTCGGCACCGAGGAGCACAAGTGCAAGAAGGATGCCCTGCTGGGCCGAATCAAACATCCCAAAGACAAGACGTGGAAGCTTATACGACCCCGGCCCACCAAAAACCAGTACATCGGGCCCTATTACATTTGCAAAGGTATCTTGGATGTTGAACAGCAATTTTCAGGGTCGAAATTATTCGAGTCTTGTATTGAGTATAGTTATTAAAGAGGCCGTGAACCCTAATTATTTATTGTTTGTATTTTGTTTTTGTTTGTTTTTAACTAGGTGATGTATTGGATGATTTTTCAACATGGTACCGTTAATACCGCTATTTATCGAAAAACCAACTAGTATCAATGTTTTACTCCGCTCTGAACACAAATTGGGTTGTTAGGTCCCGACAAGGGACACCGCGGGGGAGGTGTGTGTGAACGTTGTGGAGCTCAGCCATGGGCCACCAGCGGTTGAAGTTGATGGCGGCGTCCAAGAGAGCCATAAGCTTCTTGCACATTGAAAAATAAAAATGACAGTGTGTGGTGTCGTGTACATCATTGCATATACCGGTACATACTGAAGGTCACCTAGGTGTGTGGCACATTTCATACACAGCCTCGATCATAACGATCATTCACAACAACTTCCTCGAACCCTCAGCCCAAAGTGCCCAGAATTCGAATTAAATCTGAAACGGTGGCTTCACTTGCACTTTAAACTAAAATAGGTTATTTCTTTATACAATCCCTTCACCAAATTACCTCTTTTTTTTTTTTTATGTTTTTCGTGGCTCATAGACCCTCCACAGCAGGGTCATACCCATTATCACTATTCTATTGTCACAAGTTCTATTCATTAGCAGAGGCATTAGCATATTGGATTTCTTTAGATAATCCTTTATCAATCCCACACCGGGGATATTTGCAGTGATGTGATAGGAGGATTTCCTTCAGGGGGGACTCTGCCCCTGCGGGTCAAGTCACTGTGGGACTTCACTGTGCGACTCGACCTGCATTCTTCAGCCTAACCCCATCTCTTCTCCCATTTGAGAGGGCATCGGATCCTCAAGGCCAGCCTCCCTAAAGTGTCCTCCCCTGTGGTCCGATGTGTATTTGTAGAGGTGGCCATCGGGGAGGAGTGTCTGTACCCGGGCCACTGCACGTTTGCCTACTGCCAGGAGGAGATCGACGTGTGGACCATGGAGAGGAAGGGCTTCATCTCCAGGGAGCTGCTGTTCGACCCGCTGGGCCCCAGCTGCAACGTCAAGCTGACGGTCCCCAAGATCCTCCAGGAGCACCGGGGAGTCTTCATGTTCCTCTGCGGGGTGAGCCACCAGTATAGAGCCACTTGGGTCTGGTTCATGGGTGGATCGATAACATCTGAGGTTTTGAATGGTTTGTGTGTGTTCGTTGAAGATGTTTTTACTTAACTATTGTTCTTGTCTTTTCTTCTATTTTCCCTATCATTTACTTAAAAATCATATATTTTGAAAGCAATGATCCAGACAGTTTATTCACAGAAGATGTGGGATATTGTTGAATAACTTTCTCTTTAGATAGTATTTGCCCTTTTTAATTACAACCATAGATATAGTGTGTTCCTTTTTGTACAATTTATTTATAGGGCATGCATTTCTTATTGCGTGTGTGTGTGTTTTAATTTAATCCATGGTGTTTTCTACAGGTTTGTTTTGATCACAAACCCAGAATAATCAGCAAGGCCAGCCAGGACAGCCCTTCTCGTTGCTCTCATCCGGTGACCAAGCATGACTTTGAGGAGAACAAGTAAGCAATTTTCATAAAAACATCCCAATGTCTGCACTAAAATAACTACTATGAACCTATTTACCACAAGCTTTTTAATCTAACCAGGGCTCCAGAGTGCGCCTAATTTGGGCGCACATGCGCCTAGAATTCGGGGTAGTGCGACCAAATATTTTATTTGGGCGCACCGGTGCGACTGAAAATTTATCTGGTATAATTATTATTATTATTTATTTTTACAGAGCAGTCTATTCATAATATTGTAATGACCACGGACGAGGCATTGAATGAAGTATTGATTAGACAGCGATTTATTAGATACCTAATAATCCGTTGGAACACGCAAGACCGGTAACAATAGCAACGCCGGTAAACAAACCAGCGAAGCCCAATCCAGGGGCCTGTACTACGAAGCTCGATTAGAGGGTTAGCGAGGTATGTTGAGCTGAAAGCCTGGGTTAGCTGTACCATGAAAGTCGATCTCTTTAAGCGTCGCTGTATCACCATGGTGACTTACGCTCGCAACCAAACCTGGTCGGGAGCAGCTTTTCAGCGAGTCTACCCGGAGATCGGCTACTTATATCGGCGTGCGCAGCTTCCTAGCCCCTCCTCCGATAGTGGCGTCACCATTTGTGGGTGTTCCCATGGACCTCGGCGCACCTACCGTACAGGCGTCTCTCCGGAGACAGAGGGTTTTTCGGGACAGAACCGATCCCTTGGCATTGTCTGACGATATAGATTCGTCATTTATTTAAGGCATTTATTTAATGGTCAAAATATTATTAATCAATGGCGTAAATATCGACGGTGCAACCGGTGCAGCTGCCCGGTTGCCCCCCCCCCCCCCCGTCAACAACTCAGCGCAAGGCAGGCACGGTCCAACCCCCCCCCCCCCCCCCCCTCAACAACTCAAAACTTGGGTGCACCATAAATACGTGCTGGTGCACCCAAATTTAAAATGTAGGCGCACCAGTGCACCCAAGGAAAAAGTTAGTCTGGAGCCCTGCTAACTCCAAATAGATTCCAACACCTCTGGGGGAAGTTAACAAACCAAGGCCATATTGCCCGCTTCTCTGAACATAATCTATCACCTCTTGGTTTCATGTGCCTCGTGTTGGGAACAGATCCTCAAAAAATGCTTTTTTGCACATTTTGGATCCTGTATAAACACTGTTTTAACCTTTCCCTTATTCTCTGCCTTCAAAGGTGCCTGGTGCACATTTTGAAGGAGAACACGTTGCGCTACTCCAAAGTGCGCCCCCTGTACCCCCAGTGCCAGCTCGACCTTTGTCGCCATGAGGTGCGCTACGGCTGTGTCCGGGAGGACGAGTGCCTCTTCGCCCATAGCCTGGTGGAGCTCAAAGTGTGGATGATGCAGCATGAGATGGGTAAGCAACAGGAGGCTTTGGTGAAGTAGCTAAGGGCTGTGCTGCTGTTTTGGTGTCTGGTTAAGGTGTGAAGGGTCCCAAGGTGGGAAGCTGGAGACTGACTGTCAATCATGCGTCCGAGTGGGAATTCCCACTTGTGGATGGCTTTGGATTGTCTGGTCAGCTTGTCCAACAAGGACCTTATCCTAGGTTCATCAACCTTACCCTAAAAGTACATATTTATTCTTGTAAAAGTTATTATAATAGTTTATATTTAGAAGGTGCATCTTCCCTTAAGTGACTTACATTGAATTTATAGGTGCATGTCACTGAGGAGCAGGTTGAGGTTGGTTGAGATGGTGGACTTGTGAATCTAACTTCAGAATGTGCTTTCTGTAGGAATCACTTCTGAAAATATTGTCCATGAAGCAAGGAAGTTTTGGAGTACGATCACAACAGCACAAGGAGGCCAGGTAAGATAACATATGTCTTAGTCATATCTTAAAGGTCCCACGGCATGAAAATCTCACTGAATGAAGTGTTCTAACATACGAGTTCCCCTAGCCTGCCTATGGTCCCCCAGTGGCTAAAACTTGCGTTCGGACTAGGTGTTCTGCTCGCCTTCGAAAACGCTGATTTGGAATGTGGTCCCATATGTCGTCATAAAGGATCTAAGCTCCACCCCTTTCTCTGCCTTGCCCGCCCAGAGAATTTGGCCTGCCAATGAGACACGACAGTGCGAGCACCACGTGTGTATGTGTGTGTGTGTTTGCTATTGGTGTTATGGCGCGTAACATGTCGGTTCTTCGTTGTATTTCCACAACGAGACTGTAGTTGGGGTTATCTCAGCCATGGTTGAGAAGGAATTGGGGGAAAGGAACTTTGGCTTTGACTCCCTGAAGTACATGGACTGCAACATGCTGCCTCCGGTTGATATGAATGAAAGGGCAATTATTTTTATTTATTTTTTAAAAACGGTATTGTACTCTGACTCTCTCCCCAACAGCCCCCCATTGTCCAGAGGAAGTTCGGCCCGCCCAACCTGAAGATGCTCTTTGTCTGTGGCCAGTGCTGGAGAAACGGGCAGCTGAACGAGGCAGATAAGAACAAGAAGTACTGCTCCGCTAAGGCCAGACACACGTGAGTACCTGCAGGACTCGAGATCACGATCTCCCGGCGAAATTGTGCCCAGTGTAGGTCAAGTAAATGTGTCTACCTCAAGTTGGAGTATGGCCATGTGGAATTTTTACGTTGCACAATCAAGGAAATGGTTATCTTTTGGCTCGTTGGCGACTCGGTGGAATGGCATTCAGATCATGTTGGACTTCCTTAATATGATTCGGTTTACCACAACAGTTAAACCAGTCGGGACAGAGCATAGGCAGGGCAGATTATACTTTTCAAGGTGTTGACTGTCAGGAATTAATTTCGGCAATATGGCTGCAGTTGTTAAAAATCATGCTAGCCAGCTATGTTTAAGGTCAAGCAGAAACATGTTACATTATTAGTAATAATTAGATATCACAGAGGTTCTCTATATTTATTTTGATGAGCTATTTCATACAAATCAATTTATTTGACATTACAATGGGTGGTAGTCGACTGGAAGGGGCTGATTAGTGGGCTGTATCAACTGGCTGGCTGAAGTTCGATCAGTGCAGTGGGCACCTCAACTAGTGATGTTAGAAATGGATATATTTTGTAATGGCTAATCAACCTCGCAACTGGCGGTAAAACTGGTCCTTTAGGAATGCTGGTGTAAAGTGTCACGAGCTGTAGAAAAAAGTGGAACCACACTTGAATGTGATTCTTATTTTTAGACTAGAGGTCTACATGTTCTCTTGAGGGACATATTATGAAAACGACACTTTTCCTGGGATTTGGGGTGTTGTTTTGGGTCTCTGGTGCTCCCACACGCATACAAACTTTGAAAGAAGTTTGTAAATGATTTTTTAGAGTGAGGTATGCATTTCTGAAAGTACCCCGCCTACAGTTAGCAAACGAGCGAGTCAGTTTCGGCACCCCCCCCCCCTCCTACGTAGGAAGGGGGCACCCTTGAATATTACCCCCCACTTCCCCACTCCCGTCCATTCAGAGCATGGCTAAGAGATTGTGGACCAGCGGACGAGCAGCTCTGGCGGGGGGAAACTCTGCGGCAGCTCAGCTCCGGGAGTACAATCCCTTTCGCTGCCGGACTGCTGCCGAGCTCCCCCCCCGCCGGAGCTGCCATACAGAGGAGGAGACATGGAGGAGAGAGGGATTTTACTCCCGGAGCTGAGCAGCCGAACTGTCGCCGAGCTACCCTGGCCACCGTTGAAGCCGTCCGGCCGTCGGTGTACTCCGCCCGACGGTGTACTCCGGGAGCTGAACTGTCGCCAAAGCTTTCCGGCTGCTCCGGCGGGTGTACACTCTGACGGCGGAAGTCCGGCAGCTCAGCTCCCGGAATACAATCCCTTTCTCCTCCATGTCGCGGTTCATGGACTTCAGAGAGTCAAGGCCAAAGTTCCTTTCCCCCAATTCTTCTCAACCATGGCCGAGATATCCCCCAATACGAGTCGTTGCTTGCTATGGAAGTACCAGAGATGTCAGACGCAGTCTTTATGATTCATAATATCATCCAAGGCGCACATAGCTTTTGGCCGTGATATTGGGTATAATATTATATAAATACCCATATATAATATTATTATTTTATACTCTATAGTAGGGATGGGCACGAGTAGTAAATTCCAAACTCGAGTGATCGAAGGAATTCCTCGAGGATCAATCGGGTACTCGTTTAATCAAATCTATTTTTAGAATGCAACGCATCTGCAGCAGGAATAGGCCTGATGACGAACGGCAATATTACCAACCAAACATGTAATGCTTATTCATCAAAACAGTCAGAGTTATCAGAGTATTCATTATTTATTTTTGCAAACGTTCAAAACACATTTTCCTTACAGAAATAAATATGCGTCTCACGATTTAAATCACGTTGAACCAAGGCCTGTAACAGTTTAAAAAAATAAAAAAACGAAACAAGTAGCCTAACCATTGAAAATAATTTAAAGCTGCAAATAAAACGGCAGCAAATGGACTATGGAAATACTCAGCGTTGTGATCTTCTCTACACGCCCGGGATTACAGCTGCGTCTTGCGGCGGTGAAAATAGCCGACACACTTGGTCTGCTTTCCCGAAATCACCGTTGTGTTTCAGGAGCATATGTTGCCGCATAGTACTTGTAGTACTCTGGTAGCTCGATTTCGCTTGGCATATTTTACATTTCACCTTATGATCTCCTATTTCTTTAAAGTATTTAAATTCTTCGCTGCGCTTTGCTTTAACCGCCATCTGTTAACTTTTTTAATTCTGGCGAGCCTGCACACGGCACGGCACGCGCCACACAGAAATGGATACATTTAATTTGCTTTGTGCACACGGCATGCGTTAGTGGCCCCGCACAGAAAATTGATACATTTGCTTCAGAAAACTTTGTTTGTGTGTGTATATGCAAACTCGAGTTCGCCTGTCCACCAACCGAGTTCATTTGTAACGAGGAGTACTCGAGTAATCGATTCCTCACGCCCATCCCTACTCTATAGATATAGAGCTCCAGGAGTCCGCAAACGACAACAACTCCTTCTCCTCAAGGCTGTTGTTCAGTCTGACAGCTCATTGGTCTATTTCCAGCAAACAGCTTTAAAAACATGTTTCTGGACACAAATACTATGTTTACTTGTTGGGAAAACACCATAATATGTCTCCTTTAAAGTCGCATGGGGAGAATTTAGTGGCATCTAACAGAACAGTTTTGGCCCAAATGGAATATAACATTCAGAAGTATAAATGGTGTAGAATCAAATGCAAAATTTGTTGTGAATCGTTGTTTGCATTAACTTAGAATGAGCCCTTCATATCTTCCTAGGGATCAGGTCCTTTTCAACACAGCTCACAATGTTTGACTTCCCTGTTCTACTGTAGCCCTGTATTTTAGGGAATTCCCCAATAAAGTACATGCCTTCTTAGCTTCTCCTACGTTAGTGGAAAGGGGAATTTAGTGGCTAGATTTCACTAAGTACTACAACTTTTAAAGGACAATACTGGTCTCACCATGGTTTAGCTCGCTCAAGCTACATGCACCTCGGCACAAGGCAATGCACAACGCCACAAGGAAGTCATTCCGACATTTTTATTTAGTGATTTAGTGAGAGATAGGATGTTACCAGACCGGTTACTGTCCTTTTTAATGGTCATCAGTGAACATTACAAGCTACATAACACGTGATCTGACGGGGAAACAATGAATTCAATGCTAGCTGTTCATCTGCTTCATAGATGGTCCAAAGACAGGAGAGTGGTGCTGGTGAGCTCCAACGAACGGAAGAAGTGGACCACGGTGCGAGCACTTCCGACTAAGAAGCCGATTCCATCTCAGTTTGAGGTAAGCCTTTGAATAGCCCTGTAGGGTTTGATATTTTGTGTACCCTGGTGATGGAAAATGCAAAATGGAAGCCGTCCTCAACATCACATGCTGACATTTTGGAAAGGCCTACCAGGGATGCTGTCACACTACTTCTCTTTTAACATTTCCCTAGATTTGCATGCACGTGACTGCCGGCAAGAAGTGCCAGTACATCGGGAACTGCTCTTTCGCTCACGGCACCGAGGAGCGGGACCTGTGGACCTACATGAAGGAGAACAACAGTGAGTTTGTCGAGCACATCAAACGAGAAGCCCTTTATTAAACTCAGATGGGGACAACTGTGGGTGTCACAGCTGGCACGGCTGCTATTATGAATTAAAGGGATGCAAATTCAAGAAAGAACATCCACCACACAAAACACAATACACAATTTGAGATTATCAATGACTGAACTGAACATTTTAATTGAGATGAACAGGCTCTGCCAGGCAGCTTGTGAACCGTGTTCCTTTTCTCCCATCGTAGTCCAGGATATGGATCAGCTTTATGAGCTGTGGCTGCTGTCCCAGAAGCCCGGCTGGAGTGAGGAGAACTCGAACGGCGTGGTCCGGGAGAACGGCAAGCAGATCGTCATGCCCACCGACTTTGCAGAAGAAGTGGTGCGTTCCCGTGTTTTGTGTATGGGACTGTGGGGACCACTTTACTGGGCAGCCCAGCGTCTTCCTTACCTCGGTGTCAGCCAACATGCACATGGGTTTGCAGGGGGATTACCGACGAGTGTGTGTGTGTGTGTGAGAACTTGGGGTAGCAAGAACCTAAAAATTTAAATGCCAAGTGTAGTTATTATCTTCCCATGTGTATGATGAGTAGAAAACTCCCCTTGGTGGAAAATTAAACATTAAATGTTATGTCCTTTCCGCAGTCTGGAAATCACTGTTGGCTCTGTGGGAAGAACTGCAACAGTGACAAGCAATGGCAGCAGCACATCACGTCGGAAAAACACAAAGACAAAGTTTTTAACTCTGAGGACGACCAGAACTGCTGGCAGTACCGATTTCCCACGGGCACTTTCAAAGTTTGTGAAAGGTGAGTTGATTGGCAACCAGATACAGTCTGCTTGTAGAATTCAATCTTTTAGTCATGTGTAGTGTGTATGTGTGTATTTACAAAGCCCTGACACTTTCAACGTTGATTTGACAGGTATCTCAAAGGCACGTGCACAGAGCAGGAGCATTGTCAACTGGCCCACAGCAACCTGGAACTCAAGGAGTGGATAGAACGCAGGGAATTTCTTTTGATGAAACTCGCCAAAGCTAGGAAAGACCATCTTATAGCGCCCATGGACAATGACTTTGGTAAATACAGTTTTCTGCTCAAGGACATTCAATAATAACGATAACAGGATGGCGAGTTTCGTTTTTACCTGCAAGGTTTGCCACAGTATTTTATGACACTGACGAGTGCTTAATCGGTTGAACCCTCTATGGGAGGAGAGGAGACCTCAACCTGGCAGAATAATTAATGGAGCGCATGCAGAACCAGCGGCAGAACTGGTTTCTGGGTCACTCCACTCAGATACAAAAAGGTGTACCTTTCATCATGTTGCATCAATCATCAAGTGTTTTAATTGAGTGACTCAAAAATCCTTGAAAACTTGCTATGCACCGTTCAGCAGTATAAAAATAGAATTGAAAAATGGCATGGTACTCGGATACTTGCAGTTGACTACATTTGTGTTCTTTGTTAACAGTTGGTAAATCGTTTTGAATTATTTTTTTCCCTTTTAAAGGATGCTCAAGCATGGGATATTAGTTATTCAATCTGTCATTTTAAGTTTTTCCCAAGTATTTAATGTTAAAAGTGCACAAAGACCAAATAAATGGCATTTTATACTCAAGATGGTTTCTGCATAAACCTTTGCTCCCAGGCCAGAAAATAAAGTCTAATCTATTCAATCCATGAACTTCATAATCGTGAGCGCTAGCTTTTAAATTAATTTTAAAAAGTTGATTTGATTGCACACACAAATGATACTGATGCATGGTGTATTGTAAACCTAAGTAAAAATGAAATTTTATTAAACAAATACATGCTGTTCATAAGCTATTTGGAAATGAATTAACTCAGCAGGTAACAAATGAAAGAACAGGGTAACATGCAACTTTTTCTTAACCCTTAACATAAACTTGTGTAAAGTCTTGGTCCATGCCACATGGTCTAGTTTTAAAGACTTACTGCCAAAAGGTATGCTGAGTTTCCCCTGCTCAGGCATTACTACTGTTATATCTGTTCAGGAATCCAACCATCAGTTTCAAGGGCTTAAAGGCTGCACAAAAAAGGTGTCAGTTTCAGTCCAAAAACCACAGCAACTACGTAGAAAGCTGCTGCAAATCTTCCACCTCCAACTTCCACATCTTCCGGTGGATGGCGGCATCTTTCGTGAGGTCTGCCATCTTCACTGCCCGGATTACTGGTTCTGGCGAGGTGGCTTGGAGAACTCCCATCACCATCACATATTTACCTGGAAAGCATGAGCAGGGTGATGGACGACAGCCAAAATCAATCGGGTCTAAATAAAGAAAGTATGCGTGACCTGTGTGCATGTCAATTAATAGAAGGATGGGCAAGGTTACAGGTAGGCTATTAACAGCCCATTAGTGAACAACCCCTGTGGATGGTGTTGGACTGTTAAGGCTCTACTGTGTGATGTCCTAAGTGGCCTTATTCCATAACTTATCATTTACACCAGCTGAATAACCTTTTGTATGGACGTCAGGGCTAGTACACATTGCCCACTTGAGTTGAGTTAGGAAAAACATTTAATTTACCTTGGGATAAGCATGGTTTGCCTTTTGGAATGTTGTTTACACCCTGCACCACAAAAGTCCCCGTCTCGTCCAAAAGAAGTACCATGTTGCGATCCAATTTAGCTTCCAGTACGGTCCCTTGCATCCACACCATTGATACGCAGATTGAACGACTATTAGCGACTCTGACGCTACATTCCATGTTGTCATTCAGTCCTTTACAAGTCCCATCTCTTAACTGACCAGAGAGAACTTTGATTGGCAACGGGCGTCCACTTCCTTCGTCATTCTTAGCCATTTTCACGAGTTGTATTGAACCATGGATTTCCTGCTAGACAAGTCCCGTGGCGCGCTTTATTTTGCCGGAACTTTATCATACGTCACACGGCATCTTACGTCGTCGTTAATTTCCTGCTAACCCCATTTTTAAATAAATAACTTTAGAACGGTTCAAGATCAGAAAGGAGAAAAAATCTGTATTGTATTTCATTAAATACGTAAATCCAGTTAATATTACTTACTCACAAATCAGCCACTTGGCTGATCGCGTTACCCTTCTTTCTAATAAGTTTAACGTCTTTTACATGTCATTTTCTTTATCTTCAACCTTTTAATTAAAAGCTTCAGCAGATCTGGATCACATGACGCATCGCTTACTCATAATTTCCCCACAGACGCATGTTACAGGTTTCTTATATAGGAGTCAGATTTAAACAATAAATTCCAATTTAACATGGCTCTTGAATATTAATGGTAACGCTTCAATGTTTCATATCAAAGCTTAACTTACCTAAATCAACATAAGCTGAGAAGAAAAAGACAGTATCAATTTTCCTTAAATAACTTTTATTTCTTTAAGAATAATTGAAGAAAATTGTTAGCAATTTCTGTACAATTATGTTTTTATTCCTTGGATTTGGTGAAAACCTTGTATGATGAACTGGACTGAGAAATGCTGCTGCCACGTAGTGCACCCAAAACAGAAAAAATAAATCAGTTAGTCCACAGGCATCCTTCGGTTTCCTTCGCGTCTTTCCCAAGAAAATCCTGTACGCTTCCCTGTTGTCTCCGCTCTCGCTTGGCTTTGTCTTCCAAATCCCATTCCCAGTTTGACATTGTCAAAGTAGAGGCACATTAGAAATACTGCCATTTTCCAAGGACTGTGTCTTTGATTGCATCAACAAACTGTGAAGGCACCCAGTAGATCCAATACTGAGAAGCTTCTGTCGGACCAAGCTGGAATGCCTTAAAATGGAAAGAAAGAAAAAAGTAGTGTAACTAGCACACAAAAAGCATTTACTGGCCACGCATGCTGGTAACAGTTGGTATGAATGTAAAATAAAGGATGGAAATGTCTTTCCTCCATGATTCAAGATGCAAAACATCCAAGATGCAGGCTGCTTGTATGTCAAAACTAATCTGTGAAGATAACATTTAGTGGCACCGAAGGCTATTCTGAAGAGCATCAAACCTTACACAAGAAATGTTATACAAAGACTCAAACAGTAGGGAGCATTTACTGTAATATGATTATGTGGATTCAAAAGGGAATATTTTAACTATAAAATATAAACTATAAATTAAATTTTATAATTATAGCGGACAATATTTGCATCATTTGTTATTTCATTTTGAAACAAGAGGCAATTTTTTGGGGGGGAAACATGCCTCGATGTGTATCCCTTGCCTGCATGCGTTTATTCATTATACTTCTCGTAAAATGAAAACTTCAAGAGACGGGTGGCGGTAGGGCGGTTACCATCATGTGATAGCCATCATGGCCTTCGATAGATTCAGTCACTACATTCTTTATGGAGCCCATGGGTACCTTCTCCGTCCTCTCTGTAGACGAGACAATCATTGTTTAGAGGAAACCGGTCAACATATATAGACGTCAGTACACATCAGTTTGCACCGCAGCAACGTGAAACATTCAAAGTAGCCGTAATCTCACCCTTGGTTCCGATCCACAACTGATCCTGCTCGAGTTTAAAAGTGAGTCGAACTTTCCCCCCGGATTTGTTATACATCCCGGCTAAAGGCACTGTGGGCAAACGTTCCTGTTTCGACAAACGAGAAAACTCTTGCTGGTCATTAGTGTACAAACAAATGAAAAAGAGATACTACTGGTGGTACATTATGGATTCTGAGGAAAATGTATTTCACTTGCAAATACACAGTGATGATGTTATTTTCCCCCCTTACCTTTGTCCCTTTAACAGCTGGCATTATGTCATCTGGTTTACCTTTGTCTAGTACCTTCCTGTGTTGCTAAAAAAATAACAACAATCATACCAGTTAAGCATCCCAGTGTGATCGTCCATTATTGTTGTTGGTGCGTTGAGAGGAACGAGCCTTACCTTTTGACTGCATAGAGGTTCTTTTTTGTTTTCTTCAGCCTTGACTTCCTGCTGAATTACCTCTTTGGGCGTGTTCACCGCTAGAACGTCGTTCATCGTGGATCCTACCACCATTACTTTTGCACCGTTTGTAATTTTGATCTCGCGAAGCGTCTTGTCCTCTGGAAGCAATCCCTTGTACATGACTTTCTGCATTGCAGGGGGAAGACCTGGTAATGGGAAGGAAGTGGCAATGGGTCTATATCCATTTCCTAGGGTAATGACAAACTACGTTCTCGGGCTGTAACTCGAGCTATTGGATGTTGGGTGCTCGCCCCGATCACTTACCAGTAAGTGAATGGATCGCCTCTTTCAGCTTGGCTCCAGAGCTATCCAGAGGAATTTTCAGGTCGTACTTAATCTTGTTCCAAATGATCTTCAGGTCCACCATCTCCTGTTCACTGTCTGCGTTGTCTCCGTTGATAATACTCGAGTCCTGAGTCGTGGAGTTTCCTTCCTCCGTCTGGGACACGCTGTCTGAGTCAACCTTTTCAGCACTTTCACACAACGGCTCAGCGTCTTCTGGCTTTACCTCAGCTTCCATTGTTACTTCTTGATTTTCTGATAGGAAAACATATGACAATGGTCCAGGTGCATATTAAGATTTGACAAAATAAGGCAATCACATTTGCCACTACTTGCCAGTGTTACTGTATATTATGTATTCATATTGGTAAGTTGCCAGTTTACTAACTGAATTTACAAGGTTAGTTACAACTAATGAGCCTGCATAACACTATTATTAAGATGTACAAGTGGGTGGCAATAGCCAAATGTGAAAAGGCTACTTACTACATTGTGCGAAAAAATATTAGGTAAATGTATTGTTTATATTAGGTAACCGTTGCAGACTCTTGAATTTTAGGTTAGGTAAGTATCATGTACATCATGAATTCACATTGCAATGACCGACCCATTTTAGAAGCATAGGAGCATTGGAATGTAAGTTCATATGTTAGTAGTAATTGGTCATTGTTTTGTAATTAATCGTGAAATGATTTGTCGTTAAGGGAAGAAAACCACAAACTGCCACAGCATTTCTCACACAAGACATGGCAAAGCGTTTTCTTTTAATTTGCCTAGGTTACAGTATAGGAGTATAAACAACAATAAATCCAATGAAGCATTCTGATGTGATTGCGCTATTGACTTACCTTATCAGAGATAAGCTTTTGCTGCCCTAGAATTCTTTAACTCATGCTATCTATTGTATTTTAGATTGTGCTGACGGATACATTCACTGATTTGTTAAATGTAAGGTAAATCAGATGAGAAAGTGCTTCTCTGACACTGAATCTACAATATATCAGTTCTGTGAATACCCAGTACATATGATTTGTAATTTACTCTTGGGTAAATAACAAAATTCGAATGTATCGGTTATTTCCATGTTATATTTCTTAAGATAAATGCTTGATTACCTTAATCAAAACAATAGCTATGTCAGCTACATAAGTTGACAGTTATCCCAGGGAAGCTTGTCTAGCTGTCAGATGATGACTGCAAGTTAAATATGAAATCGACTTTAGCTTATTATTTCTCAATGATATTCATACATTATATATTGGTTTATAACGACATCTGGCATGACTCATGCCTTATAAGTCTGGGATAAAAACACGGTCTTGGATACGAAGTGAGATGACTCGACTGTATTTACTGCGAGACACTTTTGTTTGACTAGCGGCAAGGAAAACGTTTGTTTCAAGACGAATTTACAGTCTGACCAATGGTGATACTCATGCCTCAAGCCCCACAGAGGAAAAGGGGATCAAGGTTAACGTTATATTAAAAGGTCCGTTTGAGACGTGTTGGCAACACATCCAGAACCTTCTAGTCATGCTTCAACTGGTCATCAATACCCTTTGACTGGACATCAACAACACGACCAAGTGTCAACCACCGGCCGGTGGAAGATCCCTCACTTCACGCAGTTAACGCTTTCCCCCTCGTCACAAAAGAACAGAGAAGTGGCCAGACGCAGCCTCAAAACAGAAACCAGTCTGACATTTTCTCACAGCTAACTTGCTAATAACGTTAGCGTCTATAAACGTGACACACGGGGGAATGCATCCCTATAATAGTGTCACATTCGTGCACGCCACGGCGATAAAGGCTCACGACGACAACATGTTCAACCGCTACAATCATACAGAAACGGTAGCGCTTAATATAACGTCAGGAAAGAGGATAATACAAGTATATTTTCTCAATACCCACCATCCTGGGTCGCCATGATGATTGTGTACAATCTGTTTTACGGTTTGTCAGAGATGATGGTATGAGGCGAGCTGACAACATCCGACCGTCATACCGGAGGTGGTTGGCGCATGCGTCAAAGCATCGCAAATCAACTTCCTGCTGCCTGTAGATAAAGATTTTTTTTTAATTCCATTTTATTGTTTGGCCCATAAATGCATAAATATATGACTTCTCTTGAATATAAAAATCTGTAAATAAAAAATATAAATACACGGTACTATTATTTTTTAAAACGTGTGGCAATGTAATTTTTTAACATATCAATATTTCTGGGGAAACCAAAATTGAATAAAACTGACACTGCGAGGGAAAGCTGTATCTGTGGAATGAAAAGGTTTACATACGGGTATTGAGTTGGAACTGCGAGGGTGTAGTTTACTATCTCAATTTGCTTTAGGGCTCTTTGTTTGTAAGAGAAAGAGGGCAGTCACAAAGTGGTAGAGGTTTTCTCATTGGTCGTTGTGTTTTCGTTCTTCTTCGTGTTCATTTTGTAGAGATTTCCAAAATCCACACGGAAACATTACTGCCTACTACTGGAGTTTTATGAAAGTCTTTCGGATGCTCACATTTGACTCACAATTGCAAAAAATCCTCCTTTCATAACAATTAGATTCTAGAGCTTGTGTGTGTGTGTGTGTGCGTGCGCGTGTGTTTGCGTGTGCGTGCGCACATTCGCCCATGTGACTCTGAATCCTAATAGTGCCTGCCCCTGCCTTAGGACAATTCCAACATGCTGCTATGAGTTCCAGCCTCTGGTGAACCTGTCAAGCATATGGAGCCCATATCAACATGCCTCCCATAACCTGCAACCCCTTCGGCTGACCACCAATCAGACAGGGTGGAAGGATGGATGTTAATTCAATAACAAATATATATTTCAGTGGCTCATTGTGAGGCAAGTGCACATAACTGGTGGCAATTCAGGCATCATCAAACAAATGGTATGAATATAATTGAAACAATGTTTTCTCAGGGAGAAAAATGCAATTTTCTCGTAATTTCTCTCATCTTTTCCTGATGAGGTACACAAGTCTGTATGAGGTTAATCTACCTATATATGACAATTACATCAATCCCGTTTGTCTTTCCCTTTAAATCTAAAACACACACATTCACTCTTTGAAAACGTTTAGACTCAAGAAGATCACTGCCCACTCAAAATTAGGATATTTGATATTTTCATCCATAGCCTATATGCATATTCACACAGATGTACCCTTGAACAATTCAATCGGTCAAACATTTGATTTAGCCTTCAACTCTCCGCATACCTCATCAAACCAAAAACGTATTATACTTAATATGTAAATTCATACCGGTGACCTCTGGAAGGCAGCAACGTCTAAATACCAGTAACGGTCCCTCCAAAACCCTGGAGGAGAAGAAGAACATAGTTCCCATAATTTAAGTCACAAGTTGGCGGACTTCAAGTAGTGAAGTAAAACTTCTGCCATGCATTTCCAAATCTCAGTGGGTCAGTCAAAAAGCGGACAGTCTGATCTTGACTGCACTCAAATGTTATTTATAGATTTTCTTTGATACGTTTAAAAATAATGCTTCTCATTGAAGACATCATAGACGTTTAGGAGTTTCGCCAGGAACCTCTGTTCTTTGAGTGTAGTCGATCATTATTTGGGAATAAATAACCACAAGGGCGTTTCAGGACAAATCCAACTATGGCGGACGTAAGAACTGTGAACGTTGTAGTTTTAGGCGTTGGATTTTTGTTAATTTTTACTGCCTTCACTACCTGTGGAAACATCGAGGTATGCCCGCCACACTTATTAACAACATTTAGTTATAGGCTACCATTCAAATTACACAGCCTACTTGTTTCTTTAGTTGGTTCTGTCGCTCAGAAGGCAACTGTGACATCTATAGGTTTAACCAAGAATGCATGGGTATGATTATTTACATAAAAGTGTGTAATGAAGCTTAAACTATGGTAAAGTTATCGATGGGCTTAGCGCCATCCCCCGTAGGCTGAGAGCTGCGTGACTGAACCCCGTGTTTAGCGCATCCCGTGTTACCAATTTTATTCATTCTGCAATCTCCTTCTATTGGAATGACTTACGAGTTACAGTATTTGTTATGCCCAACAGCCTATTTATGCCCCATTTATATATTTTTTAGCAAACACTGATAAAAAGCCTGCAGAATGATACATTCACTGGAAGTGGTTACCACAGGTAGGTTGAAATTCTTATTTCTAAATAGTTTAGGCCTGCTTAACTATTAAGAAGCACGTGCGCGCGCCCGCGTGTTTGTGTGTGTGAGTGTGTTTGTGTGCGTGTGTATGCGTGTGAGTGTGGGTGTGTGTGCGTGTCGACGTCGGGGGGTATAAAGGCTACTTATTGAGTGATTTTTTTTGTTGACATTTTCCACAAATCTGTAGCCTATTATTGTATTAATTAATATGTCATATTTTCAACAGCCTCGGAATCATCTATGGAGTTTTTTCCTTCTCAAATTTTCTTGCGCCAACAGTTGTTGCAATACTTGGCCCCCCATGCACAATGCTCATCAGCGGTATACTTTACAGGTACACATTCTTCATTGTATGTATGGATCTAGTTGTTCATGTATTTCAAATTAATTATATTAAGTAATCACATCAACTGCTTTATGAATAATTAATTATGAAGTCTAAACATTGTATTAAGCATAATGTTGGTTCCTTACGCTTAATATGTTGTTATTTCTCTCTTTAGTTGTTATATAGCGGTGTTCATTGTTCCAACTACATGGTCTTTTTACTTGACATCTGTGATCGTTGGCGCAGGAGCAGCCAGTAAGTCAATCACACCTCTCTCACTTATTATTAGTAAAGGGTTTTCCATGATAATGTTTAGAATGATGGTTATCACGAATTAAACTCTCATTTTGGACCTGCATTGCATACAATGAACACAGAAGTATATAGAAGGCGAGAAAGGGGTTTGGCTCCGAGCAAAAATGCATTTGAGTTTGAAGCACAATGCCTACAGCTTATCTGTAGTCATCCTTGAGCAGGATGAAACCTCTGCCCACTAATTCATGACATCAAGTGTCTTCAAAAATGTGACTTAACGACCAAATTAGTAAATATCTGTCTTTCTATCAGTGCTGTGGACCGCACAGAGTCACTTCCTGGTGGAGAACTCTGACGCCTCCACCATAAACCGGAACACAGGGATGTTTTGGGGTCTTTTGCAGTGCAGGTAAGAGGTGTGGGGGGAGGAGGGGGGGGGGGGGGGGGTGGGTGCATATTCCCATCTCTCATACCCTTCAGTGCTGTCTCAACAGCAGTAGTATAGGGATTTGCTTCATTCATGATTTAAATGTCCCATTTAAAAATTATCTTTTGTGATTCTCACATTGTTTAATACGTCTCTCGAGTGGATTTATTATTTAACGTCCTGGAGGAATTCTGAGTAATGGATATTATAGTAATGAAATATTTGAATTCAAAGCGAAGATTATGCTCTTTGTCTTGCTTGTTCAATCTCCCATAGCTTATCTTGATTCAGTTGTTTTAGGTCAAACACACGTTCAGACACATATTTAGTTCAGTTTTTCTGTTGTAGTTGACACAAGCTATCACACACATGTTTGTTTTAGATTTGTTACAGATGAAGGGCCCATTTCGCTCATTGCTAATGCTACAATGCGTCATATTCAATATTCTGTTGACATTGTTTTTGTTTATATATTTGTTGACAGCATGCTATTTGGCAACCTTTACATTTATTTCGCATGGAATGGAAGCACCGAAATCTCAGGTATGGTCACAAAAAGAAAATTTGGAAATGTACCAAAAATGTCTATAACATAAGTAAAAGGTTTTTTTGTATCATTATATTACATTGAAATGATTATGACAAATCTATGTAGTTCAAAAACACACAGTAATGCAAACTAAACTACCAAATAGGCAATTTTAGTAAGTTGTATGTATCAAAACACAAGGTGCATAAGGTCACAATATTCTCTGCATTAACAGGGAATAGTAGAATAGTCTCGCAGTAAGGGGGTTGGACTCCCAGCCAAAAGGTTCTGCGTTCAAACCCCCAATACAATCCAGCTAAGACGCTTTAACCTGCTCATGATATATGGCATACTAAATAGTCAAGTATATGAATAATTATGAAGGCAAAGATATACTTCATTATACAGTTCAGTTCCTGTTGTAATGTCCCGCAAGGGGAAACTCACTAAGCAGCAGGGCATGATAGAAATTACAAAAACGATATAAAAAAACCATTTGATAAATAAAATGTAAGGATAAAACACAACCAAACAGATAAACACAGACGACAGGGGAAGGAGCCGTTGGAATATGCCATATGCTCATTTGTATTTGCTGGTGTTAATGACTGAGCTGTACTAATGAAATGTTTCCGTCGCAGAGCGGGGCAGGAAGAACCTCTTCACGACGCTGCTGGTGACCTCCGGGGTCGGTACGCTCTGCTTCCTGGCGCTGAGGAAGACGCAGCACCAGCAGGACGATATGATCTCCGACGACGAAGGCCGCTCCCTGCTCTCGGCGCCCATGATGTAAATAATAACCCCCCCCCCCCTCTCCCTCTCTACCTCGCTCCACACACGCACAACCCACAGAGCTGAAGAAATACAAGTAAAAACGTAATAATTTGCTCTTGTTAGCTATGTAACCTCATTTCTGAGGGGTGTAATGGCGTATTGATTCGAAAAGTTGTCATTTTGAAGGTTACCGTGGAGCGTCATGTTGTTTTCGACCAAGGGGACGTCTTTTGTGTTTGTGTTGTATTGTGTGTCCTCTCCATCATATTTGAAAATGGTTATTGATCGAGCTTCATTATAGGAACAGAAGTGAACAGATGTATTTTATTCTGTTTCCTGTAGGTATAAACAAAGAGCAAACACTGCTGTAAAGGATGCCAAGGCAGAATTCAGTAAGTTGTGTGTGTAAAACATTAATAAGCAAACAAATAGTGGCACAGTGTTGCTGCCTCTCTATACCTGTACAGCTGTACTCCCACCAACTGCTATGTGGAAACGTATTAATCATTTGATATATGGACAAATTCTTGTTATTTGATGTAACCTATTCTAAACCAATCTTATCCGATCTAATCTCTCTCTCATGTTACACAACTCATATTTCCAGAGACCATCCTCCAACTTCTCAGTTCCAAAACAATATTGCTCCTGAGCAGCTGCATGGCATACAGTGGTGAGTATAACTCATAATAATATAATTAAATATGTTCCACTTTTTGAAGCATCCTTTCTCTCAGCATTGACTTCTCCACTTGTCTACAGGTCTAGAGCTGTCTTTCTACAGTGGAGTGTATGGTACTTGTATTGGTGCGACGGAACAGTTTGGGGAGTCGGCGAAAGGCCTAATTGGCATTTCTGGAATTGTAGTTGGCATTGGAGAAATAATAGGTATATTTACTCTCTTCTTATTAAAAATTCATAAACTAACAAAGTATTTGTATAAGCACAACGCCAGCCAGCCAGACAGACAGTGTATCATTATGATACTGCCTTCTTTCGAATAACATTTTGAAATGTGATTGAATATTAATATTGTTAAAACGTTTCCTCTTTCTGTTTACTTCCAACTGCAAAATGTGATTGACAAGTTTGGGAGTGTGACAATGTAGGCGGTGTGACGGAAAGTCTGGGGAAGTGTGTGGGAAGAGGAACAATCGTATTATTTCTGGCATAAACTACCTATTAAGTGTTGCTCTTCTCCTGGCACAGGCTAAAGCTCACTTTCAGTTATTGGCATATCCTTAATTGCAGCCATATGCTAATTTCAATTAATTGGCTACTTATTGTTTTGTTTTATGGATTAGATCGCATTCCTCATTGCACAGTACATTACAGTATAAATAAATGCAGTTAGCATCTGATACCGGGCAGTGTAAAGTGTCGGTAGTGTAAGGCAGGTAATATATAAAAAAAAATAATAAAAAAAAAATATATATATATATATATACATATACAGCAGTACAAAGAAGTACCTAAAGTCTTGACCAAAAACAAATCATCAGTCAACATGTGCTTGCTCGCTAATAAAGAGTGTCTATTCCCATCAGGTGGGGGGTTTTTCGGACTGATGTGCACAAACAATCGCTTTCGCCGCACGTCGGTGGTCTTCCTGGGGATGGTGGTCCACTTTGTCGCCTTCTACCTGATCTTCCTCAGCATCCCGGACGACGCTCCCATCGTGCTGAAGACCAGTGCACAGTTCACGTCCTATCTAACTCCCAGGTGATGATGCTCCTAGATAAAAGGAAGAATCTTCATTCATGAGCTGAAACTTTTATACACAGCCCCGGCCAGGGAACTCAGCGCCGGGTCTCTAAGGAGCAGGTAGGCGGTAGGGTTATCCTCCACTGGGATGCCTTTGGACATGGAGGGGGCGGGGGGGGGGGGGGGTCGGGGGTTCGGAACCAGTACCTATCGAATGGGAGTCTGACGCATACTATCCTGCATCTCAATTCAATTCAATTAAAACGTCATCAGTTATGTGGAATAAATAGGGCACATATTATCTGCTAATTTTCCTTTGTCTTTGCCTGACCAACCCAAATAATGTATACAGGGCAAGGTGGGGAGGGGCACTTTTATTATATTTAGGGTTTATATTCATATTTTAAAAGTTGCATATTGATTCATAGGCAAATCCACATAAAAAACAATTTGTAACACATCCTATGATTCTAGGGCTATGAATGTGGTAAGCACACTACCTGTGTTATAAGCTGGTGTATGAAGACATTTAATTTATGCGGAAATGGGTTTTGATTATTTTTTTAACACTTTTTGTGTTCAGTGTTTCCATAGCGCTGCTTTGTAGCTTCCTACTGGGTCTTGGAGACAGCTGCTTCAACACCCAGCTGTACAGCCTCCTGGGCTGTGTGTACGCAGAGCAGAGCACACCTGCCTTCGCCATCTTTAAGTTCATCCAGGTAGCTAACTCAGTCATCATCTTAAGACGCAGTCTTTTGGAAGCGGAGTGGGTGGAGTTAAAATAGTCATCAACAGCCGAAATACTCGTAGAAGGTTAGCTTGTGTTATAGATTGTAAACGCTACAATATCTAGTGAAAAATATATTTGAATGGAAACAAAATACTTTTGATGTTATAACTGTAAACTAATTGCCCTAATTCCTCACATATTATCCACTATGAATGTATTGAAGCCGGAGATGAAGCAAAGTCCCATAACCACAATGTGTTTATGTTTTAGTGTACTAAATCTGTTGGCGGTTGGGTCTGAGCTGGCAGCCCGTAGCAAAGGCATATATATATATATATATATATATATATATCTTTTCTCTTTTTTTCTTCCTCGGTTGTCCTTGGCAGTCGATTTTTGCAGCGTTGGCCTTCTTCTACAGCGGATACCTTCTGTTGAGATGGCAACTCCTACTCATGGTCATACTGGGATTCACGGGGACCTTGGGTTTCTTCCTGGTGGAGAGGATGCAGAACATCTCCGTAGACACGCATGACCCCTAGGAATTAGTTGTGAAGGAGTGTAGTTATTGAGGGAGGAGAGGGGTGTGTGTTCTCATAAGGATGACTAGCTTTTATATGTGATTAATATTGTGACTTCCAGCTTTGTTTTGAAATGTAATATTATAAATGAACGGACATTACTGTAATTTCACTTGCACATTGCGTTCTCTTGCTGGCAAATGCTCTTTTGCTACGGGCTAATATTCATGAATATTTAAGTTTAAACTGCGCTGTTGCGCATCACTAATATGCTGTTTTGATATTAACGCTGACATTTTATTAACATGACTATTTACTATTATTATTTTATTGTCTCAATGTTGAAGGTGATGTTAGCAACACGAGTATATTATAATCTTTAGAACTGCATTCTGCTTTGAAGATTGTTGCAGAAGCCAAACAGGATCAGGTTTTTTGGTACGTGTATGTTACTATGTTTAGAAACTTAAGGCATTTAACCAGAACCAAGATTTGTGTAAAGGCTAAACTGTAGCATCCTCTTTTTAATAACTCAATTGGAATGGACAATCTCTAGTATGTCGAACAAACTAAAAAGACTGGATTACAGGGTTCCTTTTTTTTTTCCAAATCCTATCAGAGCTTGGTTTACATTTATTTTTACATTTATTTCAATTTTGTGTTCTTTTTTATCAGAGACAATGAGAGATTTACATTTAAAACACAAGAAAATACTTATATGAGACAATCACCAGTTCAGTAACATTTATTGCTCAAGTTTAAATAAATGGTAGGGTTATAATATTTATTTATATTTGGTAAATGTCATACGATGGAAATGGATGTCACACAATAAACTCTGTCCTGTGTTATTTTATAAAGCTTTTTACATTACTACAATCTCTGTGTTGAAACATTCTACTCCAATAACAATCACTGCAAATTAATGTCACATTGAAGTAATCAGTCCATTGATTTTTAAATTGAATCTACCATTGACTCAATGCAAATTATTAGTGGTTTCGTTTAAATTAGATTTGACAATGTGCTTATACAAACTGTTTATGCAAAGAGAATAGAATAAACATCCATCAATTACTTATTAATTCTTCTTGCGTTAGTACTTTTCTAAAAGTTTAATTTAGTGGTCACTTGGTGGTATTATAAGGCAGGAAGATCAAACAGCCGCATTTTATTCAAGAACCAGAAAGCCATTAATCAAAAAAGGTGTAGGCAAGTTATTAGGGGAGGAGAAGGGGTTTAAGGTCTAGTGTTAACATATTACATCACTGATAATTGAGTATTGATTATATTATAAGCAAAGTAAGCAGTTTTGTCCTCAATCAATTGTGCCACTTAACACCTACAAAACACAGGTTTAAGTGGAATATACAGGATTTATTCTTAAAATTGCATTTAATTACAAGGGTAATCGTAATCGACTGAAACGTCGCATTAAACTGGGTGTCACCTCATTGGGTGCTTGTATTTTTTTCAGAACTTTCGGCAGATCACACTGCACTTTGCACGTGCACACACACAAACACACACACACAGGTGACCACTGATGGGCCCTATACACTGGAGGGCCAAGTGAACGATCCACACACTGCACCATATTGGTAGTTTATTTTTAAAGCCCAACACTAGATTGCTTAGTGATCAATATGTCACATGATCGATGGAGTGAGGTCATCGAGTGAGCCCCGTTCAATTAAGTAATGTTCATTCATGAACCAGATGTGTTTTTCTTGAGCCTTTGCTTCTCATGGCCTTAACGTCATTATTTGTCCTATTCCCTCCCACATCCACAGACCAACTTGTACAGTTTATGATTTATTTACTCGTTAATAAACAAAATGTGCTCATTTAGATATGGGGAGCAGGATAGTGTAATGGCTAGTGTTCTGGGTTCAATGCCCAATATTTGTAGCCTACCTGAAGACATCACTGCAAGATGCCTACCCCACTAACTCCCCTCTCTAATCTCCTGTTTCTGCATTTACTGCGTCAGTTTGAATAATAGCACCTGCAAAATGACTAAATAGTAAATACAACACCTGATTACCGCTTATAAGTTAAACTGGCAAGGCAGGATACATCGTTTTTAACTACGCAAACGGCATGTTTTTCATCAGGCAATTACATCTGATAAGCCAGCCCGCTGTTGGCATACATTATGGAAATACGACACCAGAGAGTGTTTGTACGAATACATTTGGAGGCAAAAATTAAATATTGTAATTTGAAAAAGCATATTCTATTAAATTAAAATGACTAACAGCTCTATAATTCATTTGCAGGAGAGGAGCGCAAGGCAGTTCAAACACTGTGGGTTCCTTTTTAATTTTGGTATAAAATGGCGTTTAATAGTTTGGATCAAGATTGTGGGAAACCTGTGTCCCTCATTACACTGAAAAGCAAGTCTTGGCCGTTGGAATACAAGTAATTTAATTGTTATTGTGACAACCCTTTATCACAGTCATCAGTTGTTCCTTCTTCCATAATAAGAAAAATACAGATTTTAAACTTGTTTTATTACAATCATACAAAAATCTATACAGTGTCAGTTCTGTGCGTCACGACCACCAGAAACTCACTGAGAAGCTGAGCTCCAGGGAGCGCACATAGTGCCAGTGCTGCGTGGGGATGAAGAGTACCTCCCCGGGCTTCAGAACACAGTCCCGGTAGGGAGCGTCCACAAACTCTGGGAAGCGCTGTACGTTGGGATTCTCCACCTCCACCTGATTAGGGAGGAGGAGGGTGGATGCAGGGATCACGGTCAGAGAGATATATAGATATTATATATATATATAAATTGATGTATATTCACGCTCAGGCTCAGGTATTCCATAGGCCCCCACCTGGCTGGTGTTGTGGAGGAGCGGTGATTCATGAGGGTAGAGCCTCCCACTGTTGCTGGGGGAATATAGGCGAATGTACTTGCTTCCCAACACCTAGTGTAAATAAGGGAACGAGAAAGGAGGGGAGTGGGGGGAGACAGACAACTCGCGTGAGCAGCGGTTTGGACTTAAAGTGCGCCGCACGTTGTTTTATTATTGCTATTATGATTGTTACCTGAGCCAGGAAGTTATGCTGGGGGTCTTGGTGGAGTGGGGAGACTGTTCCCGAGGGGCCGAACCACGCGTTGATGGTGATGTTGTCCTCGTCTCCGTCGCCCAGGCAACAGTAGTCGGGGATGCGGATGTCTTCTTTCAGCTCGGGGATCTTCACACACAAACGCCACGCATATGGACCTCTTTTAAAAGATACATCCTTGTGATCTCTATGCGTTTCTTCTCACGTACACAAGCAAAGACTTTTTTGCGGCATGCGGCTCAGGAGGTAGACCGGGTTGGCTGGAAACCGGAAAGCGGCTAGTTCGATCCCGGGTTTCTCCTAGCTCAGTGTCGAGGTGTCCAAGAGCAAGACACCTATCCCTTACTGGTCCCGACTATCTGGCTGTCACCTTGCATGGTTAACACCACCGTCGTTGTGTGAATGTGTGCATGAATGGGTGAATGGGTGAATGTTAGGCAATATTGTAAAGCGCTTTGAGCGGCCACTGGTAAGAAAAGTGCTACATAAATGCAATCCATTTTGTCAGACAAAATCTTGAACAAGTTTGGAGGGTCAATCCTGAGTGACACAGATATCTGTGTTGATCATTATGACAGGAGTGTGGGTTGTTTTCTGTATGCGATAACTAATCAATAATTGTCAGTAGTCAGTTGAATTCACAAACTTTGTTCAATTGAATCTTCACCTACATCTGTTTGGATTTGGCGCCGTTACGACAAGTCGATGAATATGAAACTAAAATGCCAATATTACAGAGCTGCAAACAGCTTGCAGCACATATGGTTGCAACATATTTGGCTTTTATCTGGAAGCCAATTGCAATCAATGAAATGTAAAGTTGTATTGAAAAAAATACGAAAAATAAAAAGGCTTTTGTTCGAATTTAATTAAAATACAAACATGTTCAACTTACCCTAGAGTTGAAGGTTCTAAAGTTCTAGCGCAACCATAAGGCTGACGTAGGTGGTTAAGACTATCATAACGATTTGCCGTTTTATTGTATAATATACAATAGTCGACTGAGTCGACTAACAACAGGAGGAACACGGGAATTTACATTGTTTATATAACAAGGAGACAGTAATATTAACACGTGACCCTAAAAATGGGCGTGACACTGACCAGCGGTTGACTGAAGACATCTCATCCAATGAACCACCATGCAACAATTTACCTGATCAAAGAGCTGGTGCTGGGCCAAATACCCCACTGGTCCGTCCTCCACCTACACAGATTTGACACGAGACGTTAGGAAGAATAATCAAACAGGCAATGAAAATAGAGTCAAGTATTATCAGGCATCACTTACTTTTACTGAAATGTATTTATCAATGAATTCATTGACAGTAAGCAGTCTTTGTGACCACTCCTCATCGGTGTATCTTGACCCAACTTCCACTGGCACCGTTCGGCATCCAGCAATTGATCTTATGTATTCTAGGCTTTGCACAAGAGTGTAAACAACCTCATTAAATATATTTATTAAAATAAAAAAACATTCAATAAAAGATGTTCACTTGGCATAGAGTCAATATTCAAACTTTAGCTTGAACGACCATGAAATATATCCGCAAATGTACAAATAAATAATGTCGACTGCAGTTATAAAGTCAAAACCCATTATGCAGACAGTAAAATCTCATGCCAATATTCCGATGTTACAGGAAGGAAAAGATCATCCATTCACTTAATTGGTCTTCGTAATGACAACTTTAATGTACAGTATTAAGCTGGGTAATATAGTGAACCTATAGAACCAATTCCCTTCGTGGCCATTCACACATCCAAATGTAAATGGTTTGTCTTTGTATTTTAATGACAACAGGCCTACCTCCAGCTGTGGTCGTTAAGGGCTGGCCAGTGGTTTATTATTCCTTCCAGAATAACTGGCTGGTTGGTGAGCAGATTATTGTTCTTGAAGCGTTCCAGTGAAGGGCAATTCATCCTGGGAACTGCAGTGGTTTGTTCAATAACAGGAGCAGGTGGGACTTCAAGCTTGATCTTCTGTTCACAAAGCAAACACATTGGATGTCATGGAGGATTTAATCTCATTTGACGGCATGCACCTATGCATTTTAATGGACAAAAGTTGAATTGCCTGCGGGTGGTGCTTTTATGTGATTGTAACTCAGCCATTAGTGACTCCTGTTCCTGATACATTTTCAGTTTGTCTATGAATTCAAACTAGGCACCAGTATTGTGCCAACTGCCAAGACACACTTAACTCCACCGCCAGCTTATTTAATGAATATGAATGTTTATGGAAAAAATGGGTTTGTTTTAAATATATTTGTCTGTTTTTAAATTGTGTTGGCTTTTCTTAACGGCAAGGCGACTTTGAAACTTTTGAACGACGCCCTGAAATAAAATGTATCATTATTATTATTAAAATGGTCATGTGATGAATAAAATGCCCCGGTACCTTTGCTTGAACTCGGGGCTCCGTGGGAACCTCCTCCTTGGTGGCTCTCCTGACCTCTGTCTGCAGGATCTGCACCAGGCTGTTGAGAACGTTGTCCATGATGGACGCGCCCATCATCAAGCCCATGTCGCACGTCCTGACGGCCTGGCGCACTCTCTCCGGGGACGGGTCCCCGCGGCACAGCGCCAGGGCCTTGAACAGGCAGCCGTAGGCGTAGACCCGCCGCCACTCCTTGTCCACGTCGCGCCACGTGCCCGTGTTGAGCCGCTCCCAGGAGAGGTCGGTGACCATCTGGGCGAGGGTCAGCGCGTGGTCCCGGGGGTTCAGGATCCTCAGGCTCCTGTCAGTGTACAGCCGCCGCCTGCAGCGTAGCAGCAACTCCGCCACACTGGAGTGCACGCTGTCGCTGAACTGGAGCGGGAAGCCGGCCTCGTCCGGAGGCAAGATGGCGGAGATGTTTGACCACAACGCCGCCATCACTGAGGGTCTTTATCGGCACTGTGAAATACATTTAAAAGAAATGAAACACACACACACACACCTGGGACACTTCGGATTTATGTAGCCCTTATTGGAAAGCACTCATTATTGTGGCTTACTGGTTCTGTTATTTTTTTCCCACTTCGTTTGAACTGAATATTGGATTTCAGGATTATTTATTACTACAGTCATAAAGTACAGCCTATGGCGAGGGTTAACACAAACCGGGTTATTTTTCTACTTAACGGCCACACATTATAGCAGGATAATAAAAAATCCAGTCCCATTTGACAAAGGTCTTTATCCTCATTAAAAAAATAAGGCAAGGCAAGGCATTGGAGTGTGCTAAACTAAACAACATCATAGAATGCATTTGTAAAAAACAACAACATTTATTTGCAGAAGACCTTTGTGAATCCCACAACTGAAACACTTTAGTGTACTACAGTGTGTTATTGGCTTAGGTAATCCCCACAATCTAATCACAAGACACAAAGGCACTGATGATGGTGTGCACCTTTTAATATTGCTTTGGGTTAACAGCCTGTGCACCAGTCTTCATTTTATTACATTGTTTACGACCCTATTGACTTTGACCAAGTCCAGCGGGGAGTGAAATCATCCCTACAAGGGATTAAGGAAGGCCGCATTGGATCCCATCTCAGCGAAGTAAACAGGTATACAAACCACAATAGTTTATAAGAGCCATTAACTGGGAATTCGCTGAACCACAACAGAAAACGGAGCAAAAAAACTAACTTGTGAACTTTAATCACCGCTGAATACGTTATATTGTGCCCCAGGTATATTAGCAATATCTGGGTTTTAATGAATTAAGATTATTTTTCATCTGCATAGAAAGAAAATCCAAACAATGGGATCCTCACTTGTGTATTGTAGCCTACTACGGTACGTTTCTCTTTCGGGCAGATCCATAAAACCTGACGTTAATGCTGCAACATTTAGACGAGACATGTGGGTACAAAACTATAAGTATATTCATTCTTAGCTTTTCTGCAGTTTGGACTTCCCTGCAGATATTCTTAGTTCTGTTTCTCACCTCGTATCTTCTGGTAGCATTTATATTTCTAAAATAGAATCAACTATACATCTAACGTTAACGTTATCGAAATAGAAAATAAATTGATAAGATAGCGATGCATATACAGTAGGTTCAAACGCTTCGTAACCAGTTATGAGCACTGATAATGGCCAAGTGGGACAATAAAAACAGTCCGACCAGCAACGGGGTTCTCTTGCAGCATTGTTCCACATCGAATAGCACGCTGCACTTTCAAAAAATCTACCATCAAACAATTGTTTGATAATTTAAATGCATGCAAGAACGCGTTGTTTTTACTACTTGCATCTGCCCTCCCGATCCAGCGGTGTGGCGCGTTTGAATCTATGCGCGTGTGCTCTGTGTTGTGGGCGCGGTCGTGGACTGCGGCGCGCGCACGTACAGATAGTCTGCAGCGGAGTGGTCTGCAGGCTCCACCGAAATAGTCACTCATTCAGTTTGAAATTATTCGAAGTTAGTCCCAATCGAAAGACATAAATAATCAAATAGCGTACGTGATTATGGTGGATGTTTTTAAAATAAACAACACAATCCTTCGTTAAAGGCTGGAAAATAGGCTTAACAACATGTTCTAGCCTATTTTCCAAGCTATTACTGCTGAAACACTTTCCAAATAGTCAACACAATTTGAGGCGTGACACTCAAGGGACACAATTTTCGTCAATTAACAACGGAACTTTGGTAAGACCAATAAACATGAGAGGAACTCTTCCATGGCTCACTCTAGCATCTTTAACATACGACGACTGTCACAGCCCAATATATTTGAGTCATCTTTGGGAGCTTTTGTTCTCGTCGCTGCGAATGTTTTAACCATGTAGAGGGACCTTTCATTGTCCATGTAGTGCTACTGCTTGTGGAGATGCGCACCTCTCACAAAGCCAGCTTCTTCACTTATCAATGAACTTTCCCAATTATAATTGTCTTTACCAAATAAGATAAAATACTTTATTTCTTTGTTTTTCAACAAGCAACGGAAATAGCCAACTACAGTTATGTATAACCAGCACCGACTCCTTTTTGTTGTATAGAAAGACACTACAGCATGTCCGCACGGCTTTAATTAACATTCTATTATTGAATGCTAGCAATTAATTCTCATGAAAAGCCATTTGATAAACACGATTTAAGAGTTTCCCCATGGCGAGCGTTCTATCTCTAGGGGAGGAGATAGGGAGGTGGAAATAGAAGGGGCGCGCGGGCCTCATGTGGCCTCGCAGGCGGGCAGGCCTGCAAGGTGTTCACGTGTTATTGTGTTTGGGAGCAGTGGGAGACTTTTTGAAGTAGCTGTCATCATGTTTTTTCTCAGGGCTTGGCTGTGGTAGTACATGAGAGAGACACAGAGAGAGAGAGACAGCTAGAGAGAGATAGAAAGAGAGAGAGAGGTCCACCAGGAGATAGCGAGAGTGAGCTGGAGAGATAGAGACAGAGTGCGAGAGAGGGAGAGGTCTACCACAAGAGAGGAGAGAGAGAGGACTACAAGGAGAGAGTGAGAGGAGTGAGAGAGAGAGGTCTACCAGGAGAGAGGAGAGAGAGAGAGAGAGAGAGAGGTCTATGAGGAGAGAGGAGAGAGAGAGAGAGAGAGAGAGAGAGAGAGAGAGGTATATGAAGAGAGAGGATAGAGAGAGAGAGAGAGAGAGATTGAGAGGTATACCAGGAGAGAGGAGAGAGAATGCATTATTCAGATGTGTATCACTCTGCTTGTTGAAATAGGGTGTGAAGGCTCATTGAAGGTCATGGAAGCAGCGATGCTGTTGATCCCCGTGCTGTCAACACCATGCGCTGGCCGTCCTCCCGAATCTTTTCCAGCAGGGGGTCATGACCTTTCCGGGATTTATGGAGCAGGAAGGCGGGGGGGGGGGGGGGGGGGGGGATGACGCTGTGAAAATGGAACAAGAAATGAAAATGACCTGAAATATGAATATGCATGATATTTGAAAATAGTTAGAATTAATTAGTTTGATTTGTAAATCTTTTTTTTTACATTGTTTTGTGTATTTGCTTCAGATTGATCAACATATTTGGAAACTGTGTTTGCCATCAAATATTTGATCAATAATGGTTATGATTATGACTATTATCATGATTATAAGTAGTATCAGTAGGATAGTAGTAGTCTGATTTGATAGCAGTAGTCGTAGCAGTAGTAGACGTAGTATGTATCACCATTATTATCACCATCATAATCTTATTTACTGTTGGCCCCCTAAGGTGCGCGTCACAAACGTGTCACACGTTCGGGGTTCCCCCCGTGAGCTGGAGCTGGGCGTCGGGGGGGCACGGCGGAGCCGAGCGTGACAGTCAGGACCACCACCACCACCACAGCATCCCCATAGGGAGGGGGGCATGCCTGCAGAGGCATAACCACTCAGGGACCAGCATGGAGGTATGTGGAGTTGTGTGGAGAGGAGGGGGGGAAGGTGGGATGCAATCAGCCCCTATTACGCTCCAGGTGCTGCAGAAATAAAAGATGGAAACAGCCCTGGGGTGGTATCGCTACGGATCAGAATCCAATTAAACACCGTTAAGCTCTACACCAACCACCAGTCGTAGTCTGTTGACTCATGAAATTAATCTATTGTCGACGCGAAAAAGAATGTGTTTGCGAGAGAGTTGCGCCGCAGCCAGTCAAACCCATGTTGAGCTCGGGCTCCATACCTGGGCGCGCCACCCTGCTGCTCGCTGCGACGCGGGTTGCGATTGATAAATAATGTTTGGCACGTTTTTTTTTTTTGTCAATGGGGATGACAGGAGTAAGGTGCGCGTGTGTAATGAGTCATTCTGGCATTCCTGAAGCAACTTTGGAAAGACGGTCAGAGATATTCTGAGACGTGTGAGGAGTGAGTGTGCACATGCACTGACACACACACACACACACACACACACACACACACACACACACACACACACACACACACACACACACACACACACACACACACACACACACACACACACACACACATACATGCGCAGCTGACACACATATGCTTTGGGCCTACACTTACCTACGGTACTCCGAAGAGCACGCACACACACGTACACATATACTCATATACACACACAGACACAGGCACCCACCCACGCACTCCCAGCCGCAGAGCCCCCAAACTCCCAGCGACAATGTTTTATCACCAAGCAGTTTGTCTCAGAGGTAATTTATGCATGCATAAAACCCATAAGAGGTTAAGGGCTGTTACATACCTGTAATGGCCACTCCAAAATACCCCAAAGATGTAACAAACGAGAGGTGTAAAGTTAAATGTCCTGTGAAATCACGAGGAGGTCTGAAACAAGCTGCCTTTACGGCCCGTATGGGGGAGGGGGGGGGGGGCGGGGAAGGAGGTGGGGGAGACTTCCACAGTCAATTATCCTGGGCACAC
This sequence comes from Gadus macrocephalus, assembly GCF_031168955.1. Classification (NCBI taxonomy): domain Eukaryota; kingdom Metazoa; phylum Chordata; class Actinopteri; order Gadiformes; family Gadidae; genus Gadus; species Gadus macrocephalus. The sequence continues at coordinate 7,335,678 of NC_082383.1, read as the reverse complement.
CCGGATCTCGGCCCAGACATGATCGGGGGTCCGCATCGCAGGTCGGTTTCGCAGATGTTGCCTCCACCGCCGCCGCCACCCCCCCCCCCCCCCTGCCCTCACCTCCATCCCCACCCCGATCCATCCAACCATCCGTCCTCCTCTGACCCTCTGCCCAACCCGGCTGTGAGAACAGCCAGAGATGACTAAACAATTCCAGGGGTCCGTCAAAAGACACAACCCCACCACCTCCATGACTGCCACTACCGACGATCCCGACTCCTCCGACACCTCTTTCCAATACCACCTCCCCCGCAACCCTTCTCCACCACCACCACCACCACCACCACTTACTCCCCCAGCCCCACCACCAGCAGCACCACCATCACCGCTCGCATAACCACCTCCTCCACCACCCCCACTACCCGACCCACCAACTCCTCCACCTCCTCCAACACCACCCCCCCACCACCACTTCCTCCTCCACCACAACCACCAACTCCTCCACCCACCTCCTCCAACACCAGCCCCCACCATCTTCTCCACCACCACCATCTCCTACACAACGACCAACACCACCCCTCCCACCACCAGCTGCTCCTCCACCACCACCACCACCACCACCACCACCACCACCACCACCACCACCACCACCACCACCACCACCTCCTCCTCCACCAGGCTCTCACACCCGGTCCATGGCCTCGGAGACAGCCATGCGTTCCCTCCCTGAGCAGGCCTGCTGCGGGTTCCCAGCCATGGCGCTCGTCCAGCGGCAGTGGGTTCTGTCGCTGATTGTGGCCAGGTGGAGGGCTACAGTTGGGTTGGGGGGAGCTAGCAGGTGGCACCTGCTAGCTCCCTTTAATTGGAGTGCAAACATCTGTTTCAGGGGTAGACAGCAGTGGGGGGGGGGGGGGGGGGGGGTTTGTTTGTTGTTTTGTTTTTTCTCCTCACTGGTTGATACTCGTTTGAGCGATGATGATGTATGGGACAGTTCATTGACGTGCCCAAGGACACTGGGTTCTGCAACAAGTGGATGGAGTTCTCATACTTCTGCGATGGCAACGTATTTATTTTATGCAGTTGTTTCACTCGTTATTTTAATGGTTTTGTCTTCTACTTTTTTTAATTCTCTTGCTGTCCTGTTCTTCCTGCCGTGACATCTGCATTTCCTGTCTGGGATTAATGAAGTACATCCCTTCTCATCTTAAAGAAAGCATATCTAGTTATGCCTTCAGCGGCAATACAATTATTTTGTCTGCAAGTAAAATATCATATCGTCTGCTGGATTTTCCTCATGGCCTTTGAAGAATAACAGCTTTTTAACATTTGTAGTAATGACCAACTCAATGTAATAACGCTGCAGTGAGACTCGAGATTCAAAGTGACATTCACCTATTCTGCTGTGAACTGTGGAAAATTGTCTATTGGCTACAAGTGGTACGGAGATGGTACTCCCCTTTGATCTCGCGCTCTCTCTAATGTAAAGTTATAAGCGTGGTGAAGATGAATACCGAGAGAAATAGAGAGAGAGAGAGGAAGAGAGCGAGAGAGAGAGAGAGAGAGAGAGAGCGAGAGCGCTTCCCACATGCAAAATAATTCTTCCCAGGTACTGTGATGGTCATCCTTAGGGGCTCTGTGGCCGCGGAAGGTAGAAGCCGCATGACCAAATAAAATCGTTATGACACATATTTGGTGCCAGCACCACCTTTGATACATTGAATAGGAGCCACATCCTGCCCACCTATTCTCTGCTATTTCTGTTTGAGCGTAGATTTACCGCATCGACTGAAATTGTTATTTTGCCTTTAATCAAAATCAGAGAGAAATTCAACGAGTGACACATATTTGCTAACGTTAATGGTTGCTTCAATGTTACCTTCTATCTCTGAATTATGATTTGCTTTTCGTTGTTTATTAAGGCTAGTGGTTAAAAAGATCTCATAGCCTCATTAAAAAAAAGACCTATTTTTTGGTTGGGCTTCTTAGAACGATATCTTTTATTAAAAAATCCAACCCAACATGATTCATTCTGATGACTTCCTGAAGGTCACTTTGTAAAAAAGGAAGGTCACAGGCCAGCAGAGAGCAGTGTTGGGGCACTGAACCGCTCACCTGCTATTACAGCCACGCTGTACACAAACAAATTGTGAAACAGTGTTCATTTGCCACAGTATTTTCATCCTGATGTATAAATGCTGAGCTTCCCAGTGCTCAGTGTGGGCGTGTAATTAGGACAAGAATGTGTGAAACTGGAAGAGGAAAACTATCTTCATAATGACTCGAAACACGGAAGAAGCCAGCTCGGCATGCATATTTTATAAACTGTAGTAGACAAGACAATCCGTCTCTGAAGTTCTGGTGAATTATTTTCACCCGTTTTTTTCTTACATATCACATTGGCTGTGGTTATGCATATTCTAATCAGAATCCACTTGATATTTTCTAAACCACGAAGAATAATATCCCACCCATCTGTTGCTTTATTGTTTTCATGTGCATCGTTAAAATAACCCTAGTAATATAAACATTCAGCAGACCCAACTCAAAGATAAGCCTTTAATATTTAAGGGTACTAGGCCCACATATAGGCCAAGTAAATGTAATACAAATCACGACTGTTGTGGATTAATCGAGATTTAAAACACTTAGACTAATTCAAGAGAGAGAGAGAGAAATGAAATCGAGGGGTCCGGAGCAAGAATTGACAAAAGACTTTATCGTGCAGAAAAACAACAACATCGACAACAGCCTGAGTAAGTTTGCAAAGTCACTGTCGTTCACAAACTGCGGCGTCTTTTTATACACACAAACAGAGCAGCTTCTCCTTGAGGTGTCTGCCTCCACTCAGTCATAAATCCATCTTAACCTGAATGGTCAGCAAATAGACAACAAATGGTCAACAAAGATAGCCCAAAACACAAGGCTGAGGTCAGCATGCCTTATCCCCGTAGCGTCCTGCTCCTTTTTAGGGGCACCATCTGTTCTGAACCCAGACACCCAGGCCCCGTGTGTTTCTCCACTATTAGACACACAGATCTCATCACAATCATGGTTCACCACAGAATATACTCCTTAATTTCTACCACACATCCCCCCTTTTTTGTAAGATAAGATCACAACAAAAACATAACAGTCGTTTAGGCCATATTTTGCACTACATTTGATCATCATTAAAAACCTTTAAGCATGTTCAGGAATCTCAACCTGTATAATTCTCAGGATTTTAAACCTGTTTAAGGCAAAAAGATCTATCAAATGTTTAACTAGAATTCACACATAACATAGTATTTTCAGCATGCATTGAAAATTAGCATTTCAGAATATATGACAAAAAATATGAAACTCAGAAAAATGACATTTCAAAAAATGAGTAAATAATAGAAATTAAAAAACTAAGATTGTCAACAAGCTTGCATAGACTTGGATAGCTCTGATTATCGTCATGTACCGGTATACTATATAAACGTGGGGGGTTTGGGCATCGTGGTTGTTGCTTCTGTTTGCAGCCACCAGCCCTGAAACCCATTAGTCCAATGTCCATTTGTTCAAACTGTCCGAAATGGTTGTGGTTCACATGGAGAGGTCGCCAGTTAAGAAAATAGGACCTCCTTCTGATGTCAGATTCTCACAGTTCGGTCTCCTCTCTAGATTCACTCCAATCTATCTCCCCATAGAGCATCCTCTCCCAGTCACCCGACTCCTCTAGGTTGTTCATCGCAAGTGTGAATGATCCATCTGGGGCAGTGTTATTTGGAATGAAGGTACAACCCATTTCACCTATAAGAGCACAAACTCCCCCCTTTTCTGCTAGAAGCCAATCTAACGCCTGTCTGTTCTGCCAAGCCACTCTGTCCTGGCTCACGAATGCTCCATCACTCCACAGTATTGACATGTAGTTCTCTCTAGACTTCTGCTGAGAGCCTAGTAAAAGCTGAACATTTTTAATCGCAGGTGGCTGACATAACATTAGTTTCCCGTCTATATCGAATAGCGTGACATTCCAAATTATGTTACATTGTTCCTCTGTTATACTACCTACATTGCTGGCATTTCCGTTTCCTTCGTCATTTTGAAAGCATTCTAATCCTTCAATTTGAAAATTGGTTTGTGTTGGTCGTGTTACTTCGCCTATTTCTTGTGATAGAGTTATATCAAATTCTCGGCATCTTTTCATGATTACATTCCATGGCATTCCGTCATATTTATCTTCAAGATATTTGTTATGTTGACTCGATCCTAACAGCAGAAAACATTTCATTGAACATATAACATACTTTTTCTGATATGGAATACCTTCTGTTCGTGTTCTATTTAAATTGACCTCTATATCATACTCCTGCTGTGTCCGTTCTTCTAAGCAAAATTCAAACGCTGTAGAGCGGCGACCAATGCTTAACAGTTGTTCGTTCTACAAGAGTCTCTTCAAGAGACATGGATGTTGATGTAAAGATCCTTGTCGCCATAGTTTATTTTTGATTACACAAGGATCTTCTGCTTCTAATGTGAAATTAAACGTTCTGTCTGACACTGCTTTAAAAAATATGAATTCTCTCACGTTCAATTGATAATTTCCGTTGTAGTCCCATGTTCTTCCTGACGTTACTTTTAGACACCATTTCATTGAATCAAATTGGATATGTAATTTACACCGATCTTTCCTATGTGCATGTTCATAATTCTGGCGGAGGGTTAATGCACATAGGTGTTCATCATCCGACATAACAGTATACACAAAGTCATTGATTTGGTCTTGCGGTGGTATCTGAGCATACAAGACTATTTTCCCTTTGTTGTCAACCAGTCCTGAATGATTTTGGGCCGGATTATCCTGTGTTCCTCTCTGGCTCTCTTCAGTTGGCCTACTACCCCCTAATTCCTGGCCCTTCCAGGTTTGTGTTGCCCCAATGGTTTCATCCTTCCTCGGGGTCTGTGCTTGTGCCAGCGGAATCTGGCACAACTCGTAAAGGATCAGAAACAGGTCTCCGTTTTCAGCATCACCATGCTGCTGTATCTCTTGGCTCGACTGGATCTGGTCCTGGGGCAGCTGGTCAGCCCCACGTGTGTCTGCGTCTGGCTCCTCCTCCTCACTCCTCACGTGCAGTGGTTGAGATGATACCACGTGGCACTTCCTTCCACTTGGATGGCTGTTGGTGTTGCGTTGGTGACTTTGTATGGTCCTTCTCTCCTGGGTTTGTTTGTTCCACTTTCTCCTGAAGATTCTGATGTACAAGTGGTCACCCGGCTCCACCCCCCTTGGTGGCTCCTTCTCCAACTCTGGAACTCTGTCTTTCTCCTGTTTAGTAAATAAGCCTGTGTATGCCAGTTAGTTGTCCCATATAGCGTCTTAATTCAGTTTCCAATTGTTCCAATGGAGGTCCTTTGTGAGGCCCTCGAATGACAGATGAAGGCATGGGTCGACCCGTAAACATTTCATGCGGGGTTAGATGCGTCGTTCTGTTAGTTTTTCATACGATAACTCATTAGTGTCAGTCGTAGTGCATTAGTCCTTTAATTTAGTACACAAATTTAATTTTGTTAATCTTTGTCTTAAGCGTCCGATTCCTCTCTCCACCATACCTTGTGGTTTGAGGAATGTAGACACAGCCTAATCTTTGTTTGACATGCAGATGTTAAATCACTTGTTTGATTGTTTTCTGAATAAACGCTGCTCTGTCGCCTGAGCTAATTTGTGACGGAATTCCAAACCTTGGCATGACTTCTCTAGTCAGAACCTTGATTACCGTAACCGCACTTTGGTCTTCTGATGGGACTGCTTCTACCCATCTGTTGAACACTGTTTTTTCAAATATTTCACACTTATTTAGCTGGATGTTAATCATTGTTTGCAAGTATGGTGAAGAAAAACCTTGTTTTCAAATTTTTTCTAATTCTCCTCAATACCTCCCCCCTTGCGCAATGGTCAAAGCCATGCGCAGTAAATGATAAGCAAATCTAATAACGCCGTTGGTGCAACCAACGTCGAAACGTGTAACCTTAAGCATCAGCAAACTGAAACCAATCTTTTGGGAAGGGAAATCGAAACCTGTATGTTCAAATCCAAAGCCCAATATGGGTGGGTTTACCATCAGCCGCCTGAAACCACGCTGTTCCAAAGTCATGCACTAAACCGAAAAAACGTACATGCATTAGTGGCCTTCTATACCACAAAGGAAAAATTAAATAAAATAAAAACGCGACATGCCCCGTTCCAAGACCACTTCTGCTGCCATAGCTGACATATCTGACTCCTGTTCCCCCTCCACCTTTCATCAGCCGGCTTTTCCTATGATGGTTGCAGTCCGTCACTCCATGATCAAGTGAGCCAGTGCTCACAGTGACTCTGCCAAGTAATCGTGACTGTGCCTGAATTAGGTTGTCCCGGGCTTCAAGGTGGGATCTTACCCGTCGTTGGCTAACCAGCCTTCCATACTGGCTTATTGCAGGATGCCGTACCTGGGATACGATCAATCCCCACCTATATGGTGGTATAGATCGCAAAGTGGAGGGATGGAGACAGAGTCATCAGCCGCATCTGCCTTATGCAACCATATGTGTGCGTAATGAATACAAATCAGGGCGACTATAAAACAAAAGATAATTTATCAGAGTTAAAATTATTAAAGTGTTGCAGCAGTATTAGTGGCATTTGAAGGTAAACCCACTACTTCCGAATCCAATTTGACAACATAGCACGTATGACTCCTTCCCAGCAGATGTGGCGTCAACCCACCTACTGTCCTTTACTAGGGAGATGTGAAAGAAAACAAAAATCACAATATTAAAACTTGCATCTTCAATATTGGGCGACTCATTTTTGTCTTAACCATTGCTCAAAATCACAATTCTCTTCATAATACTACCCGATTGCCCTTCACTATCTATTTGAATTGGACGACCTAATTATACCTTTTATTCTACCTATTGCTTGCATTTAGTGTTTTCCATATTTTGATTCACTACTATACCAAACCCAAATCCTCTATGTTGATCTTAACTAGTTTATTCAACACTGAATTGATACATTGTTTCTATTTAGTAATTAACCATATTGTTTTATCTGAAGTATGCTTGTGTATCCCCTTGTGTACTCAGTCACTTGGAGTAGGAGAGGATTCTCCCCTACCTCGGCAGCCCTGACACACACATGAGAAAAGGCTCACACACACCCTTTCTTATTTTATTTTACTTATTTATTTTAAATTACATTTGTCATTGTGTATAACCTAAATTAGAAATTTGGATAACGTTCTATCATACTTATTTGATCTAATTTTTAAGTATTGCCGATTGTTTTTCTAAGTTATAAGATTGCTTTTAATAAATTGTCTATTACTTATCATAATCTCGAAGGAAATATTTTATTTGTGTTGTTATCTTGGCACCCAGACCTCGTCAGGCCCAAGCACCAAAATAACATTCACCTATCCACGCAGAGTCCATGGGTTGGGTCTGCTCCTCGTTTGATGAGTCACTTTACCCTGGCGCCATTGAACCCATTGACTCCTGTGGAGTGTGGTGTGCAGACAATTTTTAACGCTAATTGCTCATGTTTTGGAGTCTAGATAATTATTCCTAAATCCTGTGATCACCATGTAACTTACTCAGGGACACATCAACACTCAGCTAGGAGAGATGGGGATCGAAACAGCAACCCTTTGGTTACTAGACAACTGCTCTACCTCCTGAGCTAAACGACCCCAGCCACCTCTCCGCTGATTTATTACCTCCGGGTCGGTCCGCATCCGCCCTTTTTGCTTTCTATACATTCCTCTCCCTTCTCCAAACACCTTCTCTCTCTGATCCAACCCGTTGTCTCACCAGTGCTCTGTGTACCAAGATGTAATGATATATACCACATGATATTCCGACGCGATGGAGAGTCTCCAAGAGCCACAGAATCACCAATCCCAGCGGTGGTTCTAGGTTTTTTCTAAAACAGTGGACATGGGTTACATACAGGAACCAATTACAGAGTACATCCAAACGCATAAATCATGTATTAGGCACAATGCAAATTCAATCTCTTTCTCTCTGTTGTCTCTCTGTCCAGCCCCCACCTGCGGGTTTTTTCATTACTTACGTTCCTTCTCTCTAACTTTCTTTACTTCTCTTTATCTACTTCCTTTGCTTTCACAAATCTCCATAACCATTTTCACTTTCAGTAATCCTTTCCTTTCCTTTCTGGTTTATTCGTTTTTTGGACACTCTCCAAAACTAGATTTATTAATCTTAAAAAGGCCATCGAAAGATATGAATCTCCCCAAAGAAAATTCTAACCGGAAAGCCTTCTCCAATCTCATCGTCACTTCTCGTTGCCAATCTACACACTCTTCCTCTTCTCTGTCTCACTCTTCACAAATCACTTCATCTGTCCCCTCTAACTCAACTCAATGCTAACTCTTACTCACTCACTCACTCACTCACTCACTCACTCACTCACTCACTCACTCACTCACTCACTCACATATACAACTTAAAATAGGAATTCACCGATTCTCATCCTTGGAGCTGTCATAGGCATTAACTGCGTGTGTTCCGAGAATCCTAAAGTTTTGGTGAATTTACCTGCCAGGGTGAGGTGAGAGGCATAATTTGGACCTACGCAAGTGTAAGTGGCTCCAGTGTGGGCCATCATTGGCGTGCCTCTATAATTTATCAGAACCTGCAGTACTGGTTCCTCATCAGCTTGTTTTGTGATTGCTACAAGCTGACCCTCCCTTGTGTGTTACATTTATTATCTCCTTCATCTAGTGTGACTTCCCCTTTCGATTCTACGTTGCCTTTTAGCAATGGGTGCAATGATACTAATTTGTGCAGCGGTGGCTCAACCTTCAGAGGCAATGGTTGAGCCTTGTTGTTATTAGCTATTATTTCTCCCGCCACTCTCTGTAATGTTCGCCATCTCTCTCCTTCCTCTAAGAACAAAGCTAGCACTAACCTTTCCCTGTCTTTCTTCGCTAAGGCCGTTTTTCCACTTCTGTTATCTATGTAATTCCTTATTACTACCTCCATGTCTCGATACATTATTGGATCAAAAGTCCCTCCCGCGGGCCAAATTGTACCTGATTTAACTGTCCGCTTCTCCCACTTCTCAGAAATTCGTTTGATCTCATTTCTGAGGAGTGGATTATCTCTGCTCAAAACTTCTACCGCTGTTGGTGCCATTTTTAATTATTACTTTATTACCTTATTTATTTTTTCTGAATTACACTATTTATTAATACAATTTATTTGAGTTTGTTCTACTAGTTAGTTTAAATACTTTACTATCTCTAAGCTACAAACGTGAACTCCCCCCAAGCGCTCGTCTCCCTCCTGAAGATTGGAATGTGGCCCCAACACTTTACTGCTACCAATTACCAACTCTGCCTTGCAGGCTCCTGCTCGACCCCTGTGTGTTTGCTCGTGCACGTGCAGTTAGTCAGCGCGGTGATGTCAAAGAGGATTTACACATTTATTCAGTACTTCAACAAATTAACTATTCTCTATCCGTCTAATTTATTTATGATTATCAACTAATTTAAACAAATTAACTATTCTCTGTCCACCTAATTTATTTATGACAGAATCAACAACAACAAAAAATGAACCGGGTCGTAAAAACCTCCGAGGACTTAATCCTAACACGACTTAAATACAGACAATAAGCCGGTTCATACAATTTCTTTATCTTATATTGAAAAATGTCCGAATTGTTTGTAATCAATTACAAATACAAGGTTGACCGAGCGTAGAAACTGGCCTTTTGATTAAAACATGAACAGTCAAGTACTCCAAATCTGAGCTACTCAACCTGAACTTAAAATAAAATCCCTTTTCCCTCATAATGCCAACATCAGAATTAAAATTCACTCAATCGATCCGAGATCAGAAAGCTGTTCAATCGGCCCAAAATAAGAGAAAATTCACTCAGTTGATCCAAGATCAGGAAACTGTTCAATCGGCCCAAAATAAAAGAGAGAGAGTTCACTAAATCGATCCAAGATCAGAAGACTGTTCAATTGGCCCAAAATAAAAGAAACTCACTCAATCGATGTTTCGCACAACCAGTCTATTCCTTCAAAATAATGGCTAATCACATACACACTCGACCAGATTACGAACAAACAAGAGACTCTTCAAAATACCAACTCAAACGGTACTCCAATCAAGAACCTTATCTATTCAAAAGTGCGAGAATCTGCTTTCTCAAAAATGCCAACACCGGAACTAGTCGACATCCCAAGCAGACCTCTAAAATAAAAATGAATTCATCAACGGCAATGAATTCCAATAGACAAGAAACTTATCTATTCAAAAGTGCGAGAATCTGCTTTCTCAAAAATGCCAACACCGGAACTAGTCGACATCCCAAACAGACCTCTAAAATAAAAATGAATTCATCAACGGCAATGAATTCCAACTCAGCTCTCTGAGATTCTCTCAAACATCCAACAGGCACTTCAATCGACCTGCGGACCTGTTACTGTCCTATTGGAACTTTCCCACTAATTCGATCCTCTAGAAAACAGCCACAGGACTTTATAAAAAGTCAATTTAAACAAAACACTGCACTGTCCTTCCTTCCTCCAGAAGACAGCCACAGGATTTGACAGAAGACCTATTTAAACAAAACACCAAAACACCAAATAACAACAACTCGTTTACTCGTTTCAAAATAGGGAATCACAATGCGTCTTGGTCATTTAAAACCACAGCGCCTAGGGCATATGTGCGCGCACACGTCAATCTCTTCCGGAGCTCCCGTCTCTCTCACTCGCTCGTTTATCTATAATTTTAGTTCGTTTGATCAAAGAGACACTTTACCTGCTGCTCGGCGTTCAGACGGGGCAAGAACAGATCAAACGACTCTATCCTATATATGGCAAGACAACTTACCCTTGAGCTCTGGTCGTATGATCCGTTCGCGTCCCGTCCTCTGGCCCGGCAGCTGACGAGTCCCTATTTCATCCTGTTCGTGACGCCAAATTATGTTGTGGATTAATCGAGATTTAAAACACTTAGACTAATTCAAGAGAGAGAGAGAGAAATGAAATCGAGGGGTCCGGAGCAAGAATTGACAAAAGACTTTATCGTGCAGAAAAACAACAACATCGACAACAGCCTGAGTAAGTTTGCAAAGTCACTGTCGTTCACAAACTGCGGCGTCTTTTTATACACACAAACAGAGCAGCTTCTCCTTGAGGTGTCTGCCTCCACTCAGTCATAAATCCATCTTAACCTGAATGGTCAGCAAATAGACAACAAATGGTCAACAAAGATAGCCCAAAACACAAGGCTGAGGTCAGCATGCCTTATCCCCGTAGCGTCCTGCTCCTTTTTAGGGGCACCATCTGTTCTGAACCCAGACACCCAGGCCCCGTGTGTTTCTCCACTATTAGACACACAGATCTCATCACAATCATGGTTCACCACAGAATATACTCCTTAATTTCTACCACACGACATGAAAAAAGAAGATGCAAACATCCGGTTAAACAGTGACGAAATATCAGAACGTTGCTCTGGAATTCAACAGGAAAACAATACAAACACCAGGGCTTCATCCAAAGGAGTGAATAAAGACTTGTGGCAGTTGGTGAGAATAAATCAAAGCTGTAGGTGTCCGACCTTGGCGTACGGGAGCATTCTCCAACTAGGTCAGCAGTCACTTTTACTTGTGGAAAGAAAGTCCAGTTCTCTAGTGGTTTTTCGTTTCTTTTTTTCTCTCTCTCTCTCTCTCTCTCTCTCTCTCTCTCTCTCTCTCTCTCTCTCTCTCTCTCTCTCTCTCTCTCTCTCTCTCTCTCTCTCTCTCTTTTTCTCTCTCCTCTCTGTTCCGCACGTGGACATCTCCCACTCTGGGTAAAGACATCCGCCGCAGTCATGTGTCAGCATGTAGGAGGCTAAATGTTTTTCCTTGTTTTCAGGAGTGGAGGAGAAGGGGGAGGAATTGGAGAATAGATAATCTCAGGGACACCTGTGGCCAGCCACTGTCTCCGTCACAAACAACCGCCTTTGCAAATCAGCGAGGGAACCGGGAGGATACGCCCAGTCAGACGATTGGAACAACAACGGCTCATGATGAAACCTCTCTGCCTAAAAAGTTAGCTGTAGCCATACTTTATATCTCCCTAAACAATTCCTTCTTTGTTTCTATTTGATTTGTTTTTTTTTGGGGGGGGGGGGGGGGGGTGGTTGTCTCCTTGGTCTCTCATTCTGTCTCTCTTTCAAATTCATGACTTTAATATCTAGTTCTCTCTTTCCTTAAATATCTACCCCTCTTGTTGAATATATCTCTTCATTATTTATTCCAACATCGTATGTGTCAAACCAGTGCATGTAGTCATATTTAACACCGCTATTGTTAGAGGGAAGATGGAGGGTCGTAGGGTGAGGTGTGATGAGTTAAGTAATGCGTGCTCCACCAATCTGCTGCTGTCTCTTTCACACACCCACACCCGCAGACACACGCGTGCGTGTGCGCATGCACGTGTGTGGGTGTGCAGGCACACATCTCCTTGAATGCGCCCAGGGGCCTGAGAGACTCAAATTAGATTCAGTCTTCAAATGGGTAATGATGCATAATCCACTTTCTGTGTTCGCGTTTTTTTTGACTTGCTCTGATTACATCTGCAATCTAACAAAATGAGTTGGACGTCACATATCTTTGCATTTAGTGTTCCCCGCTGTATTCGCCACGATGCACATTAGTGGTCTGCTTGGCTGTCTGGGGATACTTTTACCTTCTGAAATGAACAATTATAAATCTCTGCTGAGGAGTGCTGAGTAGGTACAGGTTTTGGATAGTAGTGGTTAAAGGTGTTGGACTCCAAACCAAAAGATTCTGGGCTCAAATCCTGATGTCTGCCCTGCATTCCACCTGTAGTCATCAGGGAGAAAGAGTTCCAAACACCCTACCTGCTCATTAATGACACGCATGTAAATGTACCCCTACTTGCTGCAATTTGCCAAAAGGCTTGCTATATCACTAATTAAATACACAGAGTTTAGGGTTGTTAAATTGTGTGGAAAGGGATTTGAACCCACAATATGTCCTTCCTAAGAGTGATAATCTGGTGAACCAAACAGGCTAATCTCCAATCTTTATCCTCCTTTATAGCTGACCTTTCTATGGTAGGCCTGCTTCCAAACAATATCTTATTTAAGTATACAGTTAAAATGGCATGTGGTACTAACACTGTTACTGGTATTCTTTGTCAACCAAAACTCAGTCTACGTCAATAAGGTTACCCTGCAGTTACCTAGGAAACTGTTTGAAGTGTTTTCATGATGCAGACCACCACATGTTGGATTCAACTGTCTCTTTGTTTGTTGTTCTAAAAGAAAAAAAAATGTAATACTGAAATGGAATGATGTATGTATGTACCAAGGGTACTGAAATGTAATGTAGTGTGACAACAGTTAGATGATTCTTGGCTAAGTTAAAGCAAAATCTTAACTGTAAATCTGGCAAAAACTGGCGTAAATATCCAGTTTTTCAGACATTATGTTCAGCCTATATACTTGGATAGTATGCCACTTTAACTTCATGCACAAATTCAACCATCAGTTATATTGGCACCATAGTTAATTTAATGTGGTTTATCTAGAAAACAAATAAAAAATCTAAGGGAGAATACATTTGGTTTTAATATCAATGAGAGGACCGTGGTACAATTCGATCCATAAATGTTTGGGAACAACAAATGAAAGTGTCAGCCAGAATACTCCAGCCGTAAACCTGCTCTCATGATTATTTTTACCTCTCAGATCCAATAAACAACACATCTAATCATTCCTGAGGTGGTCCTTCAATATTGATGTGCAAAATCCAATTCAATCCAATCTAAAACTAGAAAATCAAAAGTGTCTGGTCGGGAAAGTAATCAGCGGTAGGAGATTTATTTTACAAATCGGAGAGAAACTAATAGTAATAATAATAATAAAAATAATGTAACATTAGCATTTTATGAGTAAGGGCTGTGTACTGCCTTCATTAAAATTGACAACGAGTATAACACCTCCAGTGCACACTTGTCAGAAAGTAATTAAAGATGTTTGTTTGGAATGACTGAGGCACTTTTCATAGTCATCCTTATCTCCAGTACCCCTAAAATATTTTTTATGCTTAATGAACAGTCAGCCCCAACTTTGTAGCTACTCATTATTTGGTAATGTGTTTTGTTGTTAAAGGTGCCGTAGGTAAGACTTAAGAGCAGTAATTTGTTAGAAATGGCATAGCCATCCGTCTGTTATTAGGAAGTCAAACGGCTATGACTTTTTTTTCGGGTTTCGTATCGAAATCGTGCTCTCTTATGTGCGTTTCTCTCTTTCTCTGAAATCGTATCTACAGCAACTTTAAAATAACCCCTTTGGTAACAGAAGATATGGGTAACCTGTTACCATCGGCCCTTATAGCGAGGGGAAGAACCCCCCCCCCACTCGCGCTTACACTGACCACAACCTCATCTATTATTTGGTCCAGGGTAGGAGAAAGGAGAGTGCAGTGGCCAGGGACTTTGACCCCTCGTCAGATGGATATGGGTTCGGTTCCCATTGTCTGCCACCCACCCATAGGCAATGGCGTCCTTGAGCGAGACGCCTAACCCATGACCTGCTTCTTAATGGCGTGTGTGTCTTGGATTGGTCCGCTGACCTAAACCACACCCAAATCCGACGCAGAACCAAAGAAAGTTCAGGACTGCGTCGAAGCGTCTCCGTGGTCATTGCATTGCGTCACACAACACCATAGTCCATGCAAGCATGTACCTTTCAACAAAGCCCTTTCCCTCTGTGTCTCTGATCCGAGAGGGCTCCTTCCTTCCTGTCTCTCCCCTCTCCGTTAAGTTGAAGACTTACAACCTTGTCACTCATCCCTGCGGTAATCACACCGGGGCATGATTACCGCAGCGCTCGGTGCGACGGAGACATCTCTGTTGTGACTTAGGAGCCCCTGTATGGCTCCATTAAAGCAGCGCCATACATCTTCCCTGTAGCAGGGGCGCTGCCCGGGGACCGCGGCTACGGCATCCAGGGGAAGCATAGTGACGTGCAACACTGCATCATGTGTGAACACCATCAACACCAGGACTCACCTCTCTTTTATCCTTTCTTTTCCTTTGTTTTCTGATGTAGAGGTGGAAGAGGTTTCCGGGGGGTGGGGGTGGGGGGGGGAGGAGGGGGTGATGGGGCAAGGATTGACTGAGTCACAGGGGCGGAGGTGCTGATGATTTGATCTCTTCCCCTCTCCTCTTCACACGAGACAAAAGACACCACTGGGACCTCAACCACCCCCTCCTTCATCTCCAAACCCTCCTCCTCTACCTTCTCCACCCTCCTCTTCCCTCCTGCTGCTCCCCGAGACGCATGAATCATCTGTGACAGGGCCCCTCCCTATTGGTGTTTCCTGGCGTTGAATTATCTACCCGGGTAAGGAACCTTGATCAATTAGTCAATCGCTCAACAGGGCCCTCAATTAACGGGGCGATTCCCCGATGCTACTCCACTCCTCACACTGCCTCTTTCCAGCGCTGCCAATTAGGCCGATCTCAGGGAGAGAGACATAGGGAGAGAGAGGGAGAGAGAGAGAGAGAGAGAGAGAGAGAGAGAGAGAGAGAGAGAGAGAGAGAGGGAGAGAGAGAGAAGGAGGGAGATGGAAGACATAGAGAGAGAGAGAGAGAGAGAGAGAGAGAGAGAGAGAGAGAAGGAGGGAGATGGAAGACAGAGAGAGAGAGACATTGGGAGACAGATGGAGAGAGAAGAGGAAGAAAGAACAGAGAACGATTGAGATAGAGAGAAGGGGGCTAGAGAGAAGAAGGGAGGTTGAAGGAGAGAGAGAGAGAGAGAGAGAGAGAGAGAGAGAGAAAGATATAGAGAGATGGATAGAGAGAAAGAGGGAGGTGGAAGACGGATAGAGAGAAGGAGGATGGTGGATGGAGAGAGAGAGAGAGAGATGGATAGAAAGTGAGAGGCAGAGCGGGAGGAGAGGTGTTGGTTAACTATACCTGGGGCTTCATCTAGAAACACGTCTGTGAGGCTGAAAATAAGAGGAGAGGGAAAGAGGGGACGGACCCCCCCCCCCCTCCACACACACACACACACACACACACACACACACACACACACACACACACACACACACACACACACACACACACACACACACACACACACACACACGCACACATACACACACACACACTCACCACACCTCTCCTCAGAGTTATGTGCTCAGGGATGCTGTTGCAGAATTGATTTCTTTTTTTTTTCTTTTCTCTATATTCTTTTCTTTCCTTTTTTTTCCATCCTCACAAATTCAAAGAGTAACTGCCAATCACCTGAATTGGCAGGTCGGAGGCACTCCAGAGTCTGAGCCCCGCCGAACGCAAGGAGAGGAGAAGAAGCCGGGGCTAAAAGGAGACGTCTGCGGGTTCAAACGGAATACAGATTGGCATTGGGATGTGTTGTGGGGAGCCCCCAGGGCGCCATGGCAACAAGCCCCCCCCCCCCCCCCCCCCCCCATACCTCGAGTCCACTCCAATAGGCCGGGGCATGTGTCAGAGGGGACTGTGGGGCGTGAGGCTCACTGTAATTGGAGCAATCTGTTCCCTCTGCCCAAAGCTGCTGGGACCGCTACATGTTTGAATGCTTAACCCTGGCGAAGACGTCCTGCGTTTCCCAGTGCGGCCACCGGTGCGCCGCGGCCCCGTGCTCATCTTCTTTTTTGGGGGGGGGGGGGGGATAAGAAAAGGTCCCATCTCTGAACAGCGTCCTCGCTGGAACCCGAGGTGCACTCTGACATTTCTACTTAAGAGCTCCTCAACGACTCCACATCTCGTCAGGAAACAAAAGAGCTTCTGCTCAATCCTGTTTTCTGGTGAATTATACTGTGTGCTCGGTGTGTGTGCGTGGGTGCGTATGTGTGTGCGTGTTGTGTGTGCTGTGCATGCTCATATGTTTGCCTGCGTGTGTCTGTGTGTGTTTCTGTATGTGTGTGTGTGTGTAGCATGTGCATAGAAGCCTTCAGGATTCAATCATTGTACATGCACGACGACTAGCTAGGAGGGTAGTGCTTCTGTAGCTGGCGGCGCCTTGTTACAATAAACCTGACCTCAAAAGGGAAAGATCACTGCACCCCAGAGTTGTCGCAGAACAGTCTCAGAATACCGAGCTGCAGCAATTGGCATTTCAATTTCCTGTAGTATTTTGTTTCAGTATAACGTAGCATTGAACTCATTGAACCCTTCGCTCTGGCTCACAACCTTTCCCGTCATGTGGTACCCCTTCTGTACAGCGCCTGAGGAGTGTACAGCTAGAAACTACCTTGTATCATTATTGGGGTTTAAAGTCTATAAAAATTATTATTATATAATTTTATTGTAATTATCATGAAATTGTACCATTATATAGGTATCATTAATAGTAAGAACATTAATAATGTTAAGGGTTATTAGAATAAATGTCACTTTAAAATCACTATAAAGGCTGTCGCTGACGAAAGAATCAAATACGAATCAGCCTTCCGATATTTATTTTGATGAACCCGAGAAAACGTCATTGCGCAAAACGCCTTCCCCGTGAGCCATTTAACATCCTGTTCTTCAACTGTGTTTCCGTCCCGGACATAAATAGTTGAGTGTGAATCAAATAATAAACCATAACTCAGAGTGCGGGGTGTTTCAGACATGAATGACCTGAAATTGGCATTATTTATGGGATTTCATTGTCACTTGCACTGGTGTGCACTCAGCGGAGCGCTGACAATATGAGAGCGGCCATCGGTTGGGGGGAGCGACCCCGAGCTGGTCCTTGCAGGAGTGCTAACTCGTGTCGTAGAACAAGCGTGTACCTCCCAGGGCATCGGGGAGGCGGAGCTGGGGGGGGGGTGGGGGGGATGGGATGGGGGGTAGGATACTGCAACTGCCGCACCATCTAAATCCTCCCATGTATATGAAAGTTGATGGACTCCAATCAAAGCCACTGGGGCAGATGCATTACATTTTCTGGCTCATTGAAATCCCCCCCCTCCCCCCTCCCCCCTCCCTATTTCTCTCTCTCTCTCTCTCTCTCTCTCTCTCTCTCTCTCTCTCTCTCTCTCTCTCTCTCTCTCTCATTCTTTTTTTCAGATTAGCCACGCCGTGTTGCAGGGGTGAGCAGGAGTGTGTAGCCCAACTCAGGGGAGGACAAGACAAGAGAAGAGCCTTCTCCAAATCCTCAGGTCTAGTTGCTGAGAAGGTAACCCCAGTGGGGGTGGTGGAGGTGCACAACCTATGACAGATTTGTCCTGCACTTTGTGGTGTTACTTCGTGGTTCTCTCAGCGGACACAGGCAGGTAACTTCACAGTCTACTTCTCCGCGATCGTTTTTTTCCCACCGCTAGCAGCCCGGTGAGAAATAAAAAATACTTCATGGATGGAAAAGTTGTGTCGGTGGTTGTCCCAAAATCCCAACTGCTGACAAATTGACGTCAAAAATCCAATTTAATTTGGATAAAGATGCTTAGCAATAATCTATGTCTCCCTTTTGAACACATCTTATTAGTTGGAGGTCTTCCTGCTGTGGCATAAAGGTGATGAAATGTCTCTTTTAAAGGGGACATATTATACCACCAGGTGTGAGTGTGATTAGCCTTACAAGCCGTTTCGAAAATCAGTCCCATATGACATCACGAGTGGGCGTGTCCTCCTAGATCTGTGCTGGATAGATCAGTCTACCAGCCTACCCAGTGGACTGAAGCAAACGTTACTCATCTATCCAGCACAGATCTAGGAGGACACGCCCACTCGTGATGTCATATGGGGCTGATTTTCGAAACGGCTTGTAAGGCTAATCACACTCACACCTGGTGGTATAATATGTCCCCTTTAAGAGGGAAATATATAGGAGCGGGGGATCTTTGTAAAGTCCTCCATCTTTAGCCTCTGCTTTGGGAAATAAGTGATGGGATGAACCCACCCAATGAACCCACGGCCCCAGCACCTCTCTAGTCCTGCATGTGACCTGATCACTGCCTCTTAATATATATAAAATATAGATCTGATGAATGCTACCAATCACGACTCAGCTCGTGTTCATTGCCCTAGAACTTATCCGCAAGTCTTTGCAAGGGTCTAGAAAATTATTATTTATTTCCTGCCCGAAACGCATTTCTATTTCCACCCCACTTAATGCCGATGATTACCTAATGACCGGAGGAATATGCAAACCGTAATGATGTTTAATAATAACAGTACACGGATGCAGCAGCGTGTACGTATTACCTCTTTCTTCAAGGCTGCGATGCTATTGTGGTCCTATCGTGTTTCCATCCAAAAGCATACACTCACACACCGACACACATGCTTGCACTCCACACACATATACACACACACATGCATGCACACACCACACACACACACACACACATAGACACGCATGCATGAAGACACACACACACACGCATGCTCACCACACACACACACACACACGCATGCATTGCACACACACACACACACACACGCACACGCACACGCACACGCACACGCACACGCACACACACACACACACACACACACACACACACAAGGTAGCATCTGTGTTCGACTGGGCTGACGTAATGCTTGCCTCAGAAGTGTACTGACACAGGTTAAACACCGAGATTGACCTGGCTTTCAGGCCTGATCACTATCTGGGTCATTTCTCAGTACCCCGGCTTGTCAAGGTAGACTCTTTCTCAGTGCCCTGTCAAGCCGATATTTCCAGGTCACCAGATCAAGTGGAGAAGTGGTTTATGCTACTATTTCATTGACATGCGTCTAATTGTCGTGTTTTTAGCTCCCACACACTGTGACGAGACAAAACAATATGTAACATTATGTTTTAATAGCTCTGGCATATGTGAATGGCTTCCCTCCTGTTCCGACAGACTCCCAGCAGCCCCAGCACGCGTCAGGCCAATCACAGCCATCTATCTTATATGGGCGGGTTTGATGAGTATACAGAACAAGCAACAACCAAAATGGCTGCCTCAGACGTTTTGTTGATTGGATTGTGTAAGTCTTTCCAACTGAGTCCAGGGGCATTTTTTGGGTTTGCGCCCGTTGAGAACAATCCTTGGAAATCAAAAATAAACTTGGAGGTTCAACACTAACATTCATTTGTGAATTGGTCCAGCAATGTCACGCTAGACATTATGTGCTCAGGATGGGTAAACAAAAGGAAAAGAGGAAGAATGAACCTTCCAATGACTGCACCTGATTCTTTCAATGGCACGGTCTTCCCCACGTCCCCACCTAGTGTGGCTTCTGGAGATGTCTGTTTGTTGGAACTAGTTGACCTCACAAATATTTGGTAACATATTAGAACGATTTGTGGATCAGTAAAGTAAATATGTTAGTGTTGAAAATATGGATAGGGTTAGAAATATAGTTGTGTGTGTGTGTGTGTACGTGTGTGTGTGTGTGTGAGTGTATCTATCTTTTTGTTAGCTGAAGTCTATACAAAACAATAACAGCAATTTCTATGAAACAAATGAGAGCGATAATTTTCACATGCACAGGATATATACTTAAATCCAGTTATGCATGCAGACTTTTGCTAGAATTGTCCTCAGATAATTCTGTTTCTTTTGAAAATATTCATCATTTTGAATTTAGTTACCACAGACGGCCTTTTCACAACAAAAACAGAATTAATCATAGTCATAACTACCACAATTCAATATTTTCTCCCTTTTATTATTCTTTCTTTTTTTTCATTCCTGAGCAACAGTCAAGTCTAGCGAGAGGCAATCGGACAGCCTTTTATCCTTAGAAACTTTTTGCAAAATCTTGCAAGCAACGTGTCGCAAACCGGTCATTTCATTTTCCCGCCTTACTGATGAGGGCCCGAGTAAACAATATTTGTTGTATGAATGCCTGTATGCACAAGGTCTAGTTGGTTTTTTAACACAACATGCTTTTCTCACGTCATTCAGATAATGCTGTGTATTCTGCACCTGTAAGTTCACCTCGTCACCTAGCAATAGACACAGAAGCAGAGCCCCGTAATTGGTGATATGAGCGACATCTGTGTTTGTCCTACGGATGACACCTCTGTGAAAAGGGTCTGTTGACACCCTAATCATTATGAGGATTATTTTGCTTCGATGGGAAAGAGAACTACCCTCTGAACCCGCACACACACACACGCACACGCACACACACACACACACACACACACACACACACACACACACACACACACACACACACACACACACACACACACACACACACACACACACACACACTTTGAACAGCTTGGGGAAGAATTGATGAGTGTGTTGATACTATTAAAGTTGCAATGGGTAATATTGCAACTAGCTCGTAGCTTAAACAGACCTGGACATATCTGTAGTCACTGCCGAACGATTTTGATATCAGTAATGTTTCTCTTCTTAAAATGTTTTCTCATCTTAAAACTGATATATTGTGCAAATACAAAATGCTGGCCAGCCCATGCCTCCCTTTCTTTGTTTACAATAATCGTACTATCTTCACTCCCAAAAGCCTTCCCACTCGTCCCATCCAGCCAGCCG
The DNA here is from genome assembly GCF_031168955.1 of Gadus macrocephalus. Lineage (NCBI taxonomy): Eukaryota > Metazoa > Chordata > Actinopteri > Gadiformes > Gadidae > Gadus > Gadus macrocephalus. Next base: position 7,314,161 of record NC_082383.1, on the reverse strand, counting down.
AGCTACGCTAGTTTAAGTCACACAGCCCACATAGCCGGTAAGAGGGGCCGGAAAGCTGTTATTGCTGTTATTTATTGTTTTTTGAATACTGAACAATTCAGGGATGTGAATGTGTTAGAGAGGTTTGCAGGAGGATGTCACACGCGGAAACAAACCAGCCTTGGAAGCATATGCTGAGTGAACAGAGTCCTATATGGAATATATATATGTGTATATCTCAGATGAAATATATTCAAGACAGAGAATTCTCAAAGGCAAATACGCTGCTCTGGTAAATATACAGGAATAAGGGAGGCAGCAGGACAGAATAATGAATGTTAGCAAATAATTACTTTGATTCGCTGACAGTTATTCGATTTGGGGAAATGCAATTTGCTAATATACTGAATCTGTGTGTGTGTGCGCGCCTGCGTGGGTGTCGAGGTGTGTGTGTGTGTGCACGCGTGTGTGTGGTGTCTTCAGGTGTTGCTCTTTCACTCCATAGAGATGATTTATCCATCTTGTCAATCTTTCATAATGTTATTAATAAAACTCCGCAAACTTTACACTTCTTTCTGATATAATATATGATATGATATCAGTTAGGAAACAATCAAAATTCAGCTGTCAAGAAGGCTACGAGATTAATTTTGAACGCTGCACATGCTGTTAAGTTCACAATGGCTTTACACCTGATTGAGTTGTTTCTACCGTAATCGAATAAAAAATATTCGATTATTTGGTTTCTGGGCTGAAAAAAAAAAGAGGGGATGAAGAACATTATCCGGCTTCTCATTATGGTTGGAGATACAGTCTAGCACCTGCCCCATGGTTTTGTATGAGAATCAGCACTCACTCACATAACGGCTGTGAGGCTGAGAGGGGCCAGGTTGTGGTTCACAAGGTGGAAGCAGAGCTGAATAATATATGGAGGGGGCTCAGGAAGCACCCCTCAAAAACATGGTCATTGTATTTTTCCTATTTCTACCAGGATTTTCCAGCAGCATACTCAAAGTGGGGCAGAATGTCGCAGCAGGATTATTGAAATATCTGCCCCTCTGAGTAGGATGGTGATTTGTATTTGTATTTAATTATCGTGTCTGTCTGTGTACTGTTATTTATATTTAACACAGATGTCAGCAGCAAAGATTTGGAAATATTACATCACACACATTTTCCTGAAGAATAACGTGATACTGGTTCATCTAGAGACATAGAAAAAAAAAAGCCACCAATCCACGCCACCAAGATCATTTAACAGAAATGTCCATTGGTATCCATCGACACACACAAACGCATGCTCTCTCTATAAGTAGTTTCCCTCTAAATGAAGGTTTCAAACATTAGCGCCGCCGGGCTCATTTAAAATCGAGGTTGATACTCATCAAGGTAATGTAATAATAATGTTTTCTATTCAATGTGAGTTTTATTCAGAGCGATCATACAATAACCTCTAATTTGCAGTAAACTCATACTTCTTTATTTAAATTGATAGACGTTTCATCATTTCCAGTACACCTGCAAGATGAGAGAGCCAACAAATCTGTGATTCAGGAGATCAAGGTAAATAGACTCACAGATGAAACATGTATCTACTATCTAATGAGAGGCAACCAGTGGTAGGAGATTTATTCTAACACAGCAAGCAGGAAGTGATGTCGTACGCACACCTAGAAACCAAGTAGAATTATGACAGAAGCAGAAATACAAAAATATATCTCAAATACAATAACACACACAAACACACACCTACACACAAATGCACCCACACACACACACACACACACACACACACACGCACACCTTAACACACACACACACACACACACAGGCACGCACGCACGCACGCACATACAAACACACTTGCTGATACATGTGTTCAATTGCCTGTTTTTAGGTTTGCTTTCTTCGTCTCAGTTGGGTTCTCTTACCAAACGTGCAAGATTGTAGCGGGGAACAAACCCAGATACCCCTTGGGGCTATCAGTGTTTCCTTTGCAGTGCACATTTAGTGTATAGTAAGTGTAAAGTACCATACTAAATGAAATACACCCACAAGTTGTTTAGTGTTGTCATTTCATGCTTTCAAATTGAATTGTGCATATGTATATACATATACATTATATATATATATATGCATGTATATATGTATACTAAACACCCAAAGAAAGTCGCGGTAATATTCCTTTTGCCCACATGATGCGTTTTGTAGCCATTGTATTCGCCAGAATGGGCCTGTTGTCATCGGAAGACTGCAGACTGACTTCATGTCTGCTACGGCTCGTGGTGCCCCCATGACCTTGGGAGCTTTTCATCTTGTTTGGTCTTCTATTAAATGTCTCGTTCTTTGAATTACTCGCATTTGTTTTGTGTACGGTCTCTCTCCGACCGCACTCTCTCCACCACTTTGGATGTTGTGGGTAATTCTCGAGGTTACGGACAAATACCAGGTTACGTTATGTTTTTGTTTATCGGTTATTCATTAGAAAAAAAGTAACACTTACTTCCCCCCACAGGGTAGCAGTTTTGATAGCCCGTACTTTTGTCCTCGCTTCTATATTGATTGTATGGCTTAATTGTTCCTCGCCTCGCTCGTAAGTGTTCATATAACGATAGATATATATTCCTATTCCATCCCTAACTACCTGTAGTTAGTGTCGTATTTATCGGCCACTAAATTGGAAAACTGCGGTTGTTCCTTATTCGTGGCGCACGTTAGCCAATAAACCATTCTGCGACCATGGCTACCTGCATACAGCAGCCCGCTACAGCTTTCCACATTTACAACAAATTATCCTTCATAGTAAAACATACCAGCTTCAGCGCTCTTCTTCTATGCTGTGCCTTTTTCCTTAACATCTAACCACCAACTGCAGAGTGCACACAATAAATCCATCCCTAAGCTTGCGTTAAACAAAACAACCCAAAGCTGGATGATTTACATAGGCCCCCAGTTGGCCCAGCTTGCACCAAATTGTTTGGGGAGGCAATATTTGGCCGCTGCACAGAAAGACTAATTAGACTTGACGCAGGGCTTGACTATTGAACACCTTTTATGAACCAGCCTGCCTGGCACTAATTACCTTACTACTACGCTGGTCAGCAAATAGTTGCAGCCTTAGGCCACTATGTGCATTAGTCCATTGCAGTTGTAAAATGTAACTGCCAAAAAGGTACAACCTGACATTGTTACCCTGTATTGTTTATTCTAAACCATATTGTGTTTGATTATCCATGAGAAGTTATTTTAAAGTGTGTCTACCTGTGACTACACAGGAGTATGTTTGTATGTCAACTCTTGTATTCCAGCCTACACGTATACGAGAGGTGATGAAGAGATTGCTTTCTTCTTCTCAGTTTGAAAACACTAAAACAAAGAGGCCTTGGGCCTATCAGTGTTTTTCCTTGTACATTTGGGTAGACTCTCACACTTGTGATGTCAGAAGTGGGTCAAATCCGGAATGGCTTGTAATCGCTATTCAACCTCACACCTGGTAGCAAAATATGCCTTTCCTTTTATATTAGGCAAGTCACATTAGCTTGGCAGTCCTGATTGGCCACTGCTGTGCCTTATGTCCAGAAGTGTCCGGGAAGCTGAACCATATCCTCAGACGTGAATGTCAAAATCAACCATTGCTCAGAAAGAACTCCACACGTCCGCACATCCACACACACCTCACCACCGGTGTCCCTTTATTGTGACGTTGAAGAGTATACTAAAATGCACTCCGACATCAGGAAAGAGAACGTATCTCAATCTGAGCAGATAACACAAATTGGTGGAGACTGGCCGCAATACCTTTCCACTACGTGATCGATTCCTTACAATAGTGTATACATACTCACAAATGTATCAGGAACATAATTACAAATCGACAATATCCTTTAATGACTTAATTAAATGTAAACCGAAAAACCAATTAAATAAAAATGTGTAATGGAGACCTTTCACAGGTCTTTCGATGAGTTCAATTACATGTTATGCGCCCTCTCCCTCTGGTTCAAACATCTCCTTCAGACACACAGCCCTGCGGACCCAAGGTCTTGGTGCCCTCACTGGGAAGAGCTCACTGCTATCTCGAGCACACAGAACAGCGTATGCCCGCTCCCACAATGGCACATAATGGAGGAAATCATGTTGACGTTGGCAGAGAATAGTGCAGACGTAATCACCGTGAGCTAATAACTCGAGGCAATCACTGAGCTCAGTGGCTTCATTATTAATCGCGACCGGCCGTTCAATTTCCCTTTCCCCTTCTCCCTCATTCATGCTATGGCTATAGGGAGAGGCGGAGAAGTTCCACGGGTTCGCTTCGGTCGCTTTGAATAAGGATCAGAAGGTGATAATCCGATTACTTACGTGTAGAAACACGGCAGCTTCTTTGAAGACGAAAGACACGCAGAGACAAGTGGACAAGTGCAGATAAGGAGAGACATTGACATTGAGAACCGAGTCAAAATCTAACTTTGTGACGTTAACCTCGAGTTGGGTCCATTGGCGGTTTTAGGCACGGGCGAACCAGGCAGCCGCCCGGGGCGCCATCTTTGTGGGGGGCGCCAAATCACATGGGGTGCGCCACGAGCAGTTAAAAAAAAATAAGCGCTGCGTAGCGGTTTTCAATGAAGTACAAAACATTGTGTGGGGAATTGGTGTTTTGGCGCCCCCTCTGGCTGCAGGTGCACACCTGCTCGTTGAGAAGGTGCCATGCACAGACGGAATGAAACCCCCACTGAAGTCCGTAGGGTCATGATACAACGGAGGCGTAACTTGTAGTAGGAGGCGTAACTTGTAGTCGGAGGAGGCGTAACTTGCACTAGGAGGCGTAACATGTAGTCGGAGGCGTAACTTGTAGTCGGAGGCGTGTCTAGTACTTTTCTATATCGCGGGAGTGATCTGTATGTAGCAGTGGTGCGTGGGTACATAAATGCCCGCAACTCGGACCTCAAATATTAGGCCTTAAATTTACTTACCGTCATGAATATCGGAAGACCCGACTTCGATGAAGATCTCGTGTGAACCATGATTTACAACGCTTTTAGTTTACCGCGAAAAGAGAAAGATCTCGCATGGACCGCGATTTAGAAAAGAACAAGTTACGCCTCCTAGTACAAGTTACGCCTCCTGCTACAAGTTACGCCTCCGTCTTGCAGGACGCAGACAGATACTATTGCCCCTCGGGGGGAAATATAATTGTGCTGTGATGTTCTGAGCCATGATTTTGAATGACAAGGGAGTCGTTAGGGCGGTCACACAAAGAAGTTGAACTGGAGCTGGAAAAGGTCACAATTTGCTAGACTGGACTGTTGTTGATTAAGGATCATATCACAAAAGCCAGGAATCAAACCCTTTTGTTTTCCTCTTCAAAAGAAGGGACCACAGGACATGGATTAAAATCATTTTTTCCTTCTAATGACAAGTTTGTAGAGTTAATCAGTGCTCAGCAAAGATAATCTGATGGCAAAAAGAACAGAAAGCGGGTACATTTGCACCATGATCTGTATCATTCGAAATCTGTAATGGTCTTTGAATAGTGTCGTTTGAGCCTACCCAGTTGCAAAGTTTCATAAAGGAATGCCGCTGTCATGATCTATAACGTTCCTATTGTGCACAGACTTTAAATTGTATTAAATCTGAATGTGAATACAAAACATAACAACTGTTTAACATGAAATTAATCAGGAGGATGGGCCCCCTCCATTCCGCTGCATTGTATCAATACCAATTTAGAGTTACAAGGTTCTCAAGGCCCGACTCGTGATGCTTAAGTATGCGTTACCTCAATTTATGTCCGTTCCTGTACTCATCAGCTTGATTAACTGCCCCGAGTCTGGTTCAGCCTTTGGTTATTTAAAGATGCGGCCAACGATTACACACCAAACACCAAATTACAGAGTTTGCAACAAAAAATAAAGATTAAGTCAATCAATACGGGAATAAATCCAGAATTAACAGGCGCACTATTAACAAGATGCTGTTAATGTACAATTAGCAGAATCCCATTAGAATTCGCACCGTTTCTCATTCCACTATTTGTCGTTGTCCAAGGACGGAGGCTGGTTTCACCTCAGCTGAAAAAGACGTCGCCCACAAATGCACCATTATTGCGCTCAGGAGGGGCAAAAAAGGGGAAGAAAAAAAAAATATATATAGTGCAGCCATTAATTTACCATCTACAGCAAAAGGCATCACTGATCTGTGAAATCACTTTGTTCGTTGGAGTCGATTGCACTTTCCGTTCATTTATGTCTGATAATGACTAGGATTATGTGACCCCCCCCCCCCCCCTACATTGTCTGCCTGTCTCTTTGTGGCATCCACAGTATGTCGGTGTGTTCTTTTGGATGACAAAAAAAAAGAAAAAGGGGCCTTTCCGCTCTTGAAATTCATCAAAATAAACACATAAGAAGGCAATGGCAGGCAGGGGACACTCCCACCAGTGAATGAGCAACAGTTTTGTTTGCTGCGGTCCATGAAATAATCCATCAATGGGGTAGGAAATGGAAAGCAACTCCCATTGATTCTGTTCATTTTAATTGTCTATGTTCCGTTCTGCTCATGTGGTTTTATTGCACTGCGTAAAGACTCTGGCTGTACTCCCCGATTCATCGCCGCTCGGCTTCTGCTCGGGGTGCAGCGGTGCTTCTGGGGCGTTTTCCACACTTTGGCTTCGGATAGAGAAACACAGATCTGATATTTAACTGACTTAAGAGAGGAACGTGTAGGTGGGCCCAGACACATCTGTCCCCGATCTTCTCTGTGTGAGACTTGCAAAAATCTGGACGATTTGCATAGTTTGGGAAAATTGTTTCTCCGTTGTAGAGTGTGAGATGTGAGCCTGTGGGGGATGTGTTTGGTCACTGGGATGTGACCAGACACAAAGGAGAGACTGAGATGAGGTGGAATTACAACGCGCACTCTTTTCAAAGCACTGTGGTGGAGGGAAAAGGTAATTTCTGTGGAAAAAAGGATGATAATAAGGGGATTATCCACACCTATGCACAAAGCTGAAATGATTCCCCATACAGCCTTTTCCTTTTTAATGTTGTAAATAACGATTTAAATAACACTAATAGAAATGGAAAGAACAAGGTAACGGAGGCTGGATGCATTTGAAGCATTTGATGCATTTGAAGAATGCATGTAATTCGTGTATTGCCAAATATATACTCCTCCAAAATGAAATCCCTCAGTGGCATACACAATATCTCACATTGATGGAACCGACAGCCTTTTGTGTCAGAGTAAATAATAAAATAAATATATAAAAAATGAATTCTACACCTCGCTGAGATTCGCAGCTTTGGAGAAAAAGAAAAGGGGCGATCCTCTCTCTCTTTCAGTGTGCTCTTGTAGGCCAGAGCTGAAAGGAACCCAATTAACCCGAGTTAGAGACAGAACAACACTTTCCTTCCACAGCACTCTGGAGACCGCCCCCCCCCTTCTCCCCACCAGTATTAAAGTGGACCCGGCCCGACGCTCCCAACGTTTTCTAATTGAAACCTTTGGGAGGGACCTCTTGAGCTTTAGGAAAAGCATATCAATGTTAGGATGGAGACAAAGAGTTCCGTGGATCAGGGGACCCTGGCAAGGAAAAAATAAAACAATCCAATCAAAACACCAACAACAAGCAAACAGCAATATAGGTTCCTGAACAAAAAGGAGGCTCACTTTCTATAAATATTGTTATGCTGTTGCCAGACAGATTTGTTTTTTTAGTGTAAGCCTAATGAGTGAATTCATCGGCATGGAGCTTTGTGCCTAACACAATGAGCCTGTGCCCCTTGCAAGTAAAATCAGTTGAAAACATTCCTTGGCTAATTCACGTTGTAATAGCTAGTGCAGCTAATGACGTTACCAATTTTTTTCTAGGCGTTGGCTATATTCCTCGCCTCTCTCACGTGCCCTCATTTACACTGAATAAAACAAAAGAACATTTGTAAAATTAAGCGAAACCTGCAATATCGATTTCTTCTAAGTGAATGAAGGAGAATTAATCAGGGCGGATTAATGTTTAAATGAGGTTCCAGGGAGAACCATTTCCCAGGAGTCGGTAATGACCCACTAGGCAGATGAAAGGGTCCACTTGTTTCGTTAGCACAGGATGCTAGGAGAGCAAGCAGGGGCTAACGGCAAGACCCAGTGGATAGGGCTTAACCTTTTCTAGTTTAAATTCTTTCCATTCAGATTTGACAATTGATGATCTGTTGAGTTAACTATTAACTACCAATTAGCATTTAGCAAGGCGCTTTTATCCAAGATAAATGTAATTTAGGAGGTTGGGGGTTTAGGCAACTTGCTCGAGGATACATACAGAGGGACTGCTTGAATTGGGGATCAAACCCTTTTTCATGATATTAGAATATTCATCGTCGTTACTTTATACAGTAAGTAAAAGAGTAATAGGTAATATAGTGTTAAATGTTTTAATTTGTGGCCAGCATATGGGCGACGTCAATGTCCGGTAGCATAACTTCATACATGACACTCGTGTTCTCTGTTGTTTGTACACTTCCATTAGACTGCGGCTAGGCTAAGTGTGAAAGTGTGAAAGTGGTGTACATAAAGCGGTTGTGGAGAAGCACGGACAGCACAAATGTGCTGTATTTAAAATAAAACATGTGAAAAGCAGCAACAATTCAACATTAATTGGCTGTCACCCTGCGTCCTGGACTTTGCAGATTTATTTATTCTTTATTTTTTCTGGAAACAATATATTATGATTATCATCTTATATGAACTCAAAGTTAATATTATCCTCTCCAACCCTCCATAAGGGTTCGATTCAATTCAAAAAAGAATCTGAAAGTATACAAATAATGGATCCATATAATTTGAGAACGTGTTCTTGATGTACCGAATGACCTCTTGCCCAGCTGGGCAATTTATGCCTTCCCTGACATGGAGTGGCTAGGAAAAATCAATAGAGATTACTGAATGAAGTGTGCTGGTGAAAAACCTATATTTTCAGGATACATTGCAAAAACCTAACTAGATCACATTGACAACCAATGTGCACAACTCAATAGCAGTGGGTCTGCCGTGTTTTAAATACATAAATACAGAAGGGGAAGGAGCAAGGTTTAGCTCGGTTTATCTAGGGTCTTAACCAACCAACCAAATTATGTAATGTACATCTCAAAGTTAGGTAATAAACTAGATCTTCAAAAGAGTCACACTGTTGTATGTAGTTTATGAAACATTAGAAGGAAATCGATGGACAGAAATGACCTGAAACTGCAATGCATTTAATAGAAGAGAAATGTCTGATGCTCACCTTGTTAACCATTTATATCATAATTAGAAGTCCATTACGGATTTCTGTTGTCGATCACTTTAAAAGGTTTTCAAGGTTTCATAAAGGTCCTGTATAATAGACTGCTTAATGACTCGTAGCCCACTTAGTGTGGCACCACGTTTACGTTCTCAGGGATATTGATATCACAGGCATATTTTTAGGGCTGAAAAACAGGACCGAGCTCATTTATTTCAAGCCCAGGCAGCACCAGATCTCCCTCCAACCCGGTATCACGCGATTGCTTGCTCCTGCGCACGAACGTTAATCTATTGAAGCGTGTTCCAGAGCACGATAGTCCGACTTTTTGCGTGTTACACAGAACGAAATGTAAACCAATACATTCTGAATGGGAGTGTTCTAAGACAATTAACTAAACGGTACGAGAGAGAGAGAAAGAGAGAGAGGGAGGGACAGAGAGAGAGAGAGAGAGAGAGAGAGAGAGAGAGAGAGAGAGAGAGAGAGAGAGAGAGAGAGAGAGAGAGAGAGAGAGAGAGAGAGAGAGAGAGCGCGAGAGAGGCTTCAGAAAGGGTGTGCGCAGATAGTACAATGCACCCTAGTTATGTTTATGCCAAAACCACAAATGCTATATGTATATATATATATATATTGCCTAATTATATATATTGCCTATATATATGTATAGGCTATATATAATTAGGCTATAATTATATTATTTAGCGTGTAATGAGACAATCTATAGCCAAATTGTCGAAGATGCCCGAGAATCTCCGGGGATATCAGCATGGGAAATCGGCGAATCAGACCCATGAACCTATAAAGAAAGACGTCATCTCAAGCGGGAGAGAACGTTTGCGGTGCTGGTTTGTGTCACGTAAGTACAGGGCTCTCATGTCTCATGCATTCGGCGTGAGACACACGCAATTCAACCCATGCACACGCTCGAACCTGTGCCGTGTTCCAATACCCGTACTGTCCGTACTTACTAGCCAAAATTTGAGTACGCAGTACGTTCCAATTCAGATCCGGCGAAAAGAAGTATACTTCAAGGACCCGGATGCCGTACTCAAAACGGGCTAATCCTGAAGTGTGGATCGAAGGACACTCCCCGTACTCAACGGCAGCCATCTTAGCTACGTAACGGAAGAGGCGGAGCCAGGCTGAGCCAAAGTCGGCGCATTTTCCACATAGCCTGCATTAATAGTCATTTTGTAGTTTTTATAGTTTTTATAGCTGCTAGGCGTAAAGAGTTCACCGTTCAAAGCGGGATGTTTATTGCGGGGGAGGAGCCACGGCGGCAGTCGTGATCGTAATTTCCGGTTAGTGCACCACGGAGTACTCGATTTGGAACAGCACTCGAAAAAATAACGTGGTAGATAGTGCGGATAGTATACTTCCTTTAAGTATACTCATGGAAGTACGGGTATGGTCTCACGGAAATACGTGACACTGTCACGTTATTTAATCTATTGAAACGTGATCAGGGACACGTAGGCCTATTTTCTAAATTTTGTATTTCAATTGGAAATAGGCTATTTGTCGTGTCACTAAGCATGACTTCCAAACTAAGGTTCTGTCCGGGAGCGTTCTCCCTATTGTCCCTTATGGAGCTCCGTACAGATATAATTGTCTTAGAACACTCCCATTCAGAATGCATTGGTTTACATTTCGTTCTGTGTAACACGCAAAAAGTCGGACTATCGTGCTCTGGAACACGCTTCAATAGATTAACGTTCGTGCGCAGGGTTGATACCGGGTTGCAACCACACACACACACACACATACACACACACACACACACACACAACCTCTTGCAGGCAGACTCAGAATCTTGAGCCCATTTATTAGGGAACAGGTGTTATCGGGATTCCATCACTGCATTCCCAGAATCCTGCATTGTGAAAGTCTTCCCTTTTTTTTTTAAATGTACAATGGCATTTTATTCTACATACAAAAAACAACCATAGTATTTTTCAGGAGTCCACGACCACCCTGCCCGTTTTGACACACAAAAGTAATTTGACACTTCTGGGATGAGCCAATCTGTTTGGAAGGTTTTGTTGGAGACAAACAAAGAATCTTCAGGCAACAGATGTGACAGCTGTGACTGCTCTCTCTCTCCTTCGTCTGCTGGGTCCTCTGTGTTTGCCTACCTGCTACAGGTAGCCAGTGGGCGGGGCTGAGAGGCTTGTCAGCTGATGAGGTGCACCTCTGCTGGTCTGCCACGCAGGCTTTAGCCAGTCTCTCTTTCCACAGAGGCAGGTGGGCTTGGGTTCTGTTTAGGGTGGTTCCTTAAGGTTTTGGACCTTTGGATTGGTTCCATGTTTTGTTTTATGTTAACACTATTCAACATCCCCACAGCACACTTTCCACTGCCCATATACATAGGCTAGGCGAAAGAATTGTGTGTTTGGTCAGTAGTTCAGTTGGTTGGTCACATATGTTGGTTTGCGGTTCAGGTTTGGTTTGTTGCATTTTGTTTGGGTATTTCCAACATTGTAAAGATGGTTTGTTGTTCCCAGTATTTGTTTTGTCTGTCTGGGTAAGTTTCCTCCGTTCTGGCTCGGTCGGTCCTTGTGATTTTGGTACTGGTTTTCTGTCCAAACCATATAATCGCACATTTTCTAATCTTCCATACGCTACACTAATCCCTTTACAGATTTCATGATACTTACTTTATTCTAATAAATAACTTTATCCCTTATCATGTGTGGATCCCGATCTTTGCTCTGACCCGAGCCTCGTCTTAATGCAGCCAAGGAGATGGAAGAGCGTTATGAATAATTATTAGATGATTGTGTTGTACAATGAAAGACAGTAAAGATTCAATATGAATGGCAAAATAAGGATGGGATTTTATTTGAACAATAAAATATGTGTTGGGCAAATTATAGAGAGGCTGAGATTATAGATTTCATATTCAAAAGGCGAAGGGGTGAAAACATTTAAGAAATATATTTAAGAAATATAGGCCTACTCAAAGCCCAAATCATTGATATCATACCCTATCCAATAATAAAGAAATTTGAATTTGAATGGTAACAATTCCGTTAAATCCTCGTCCTCGTTTTGAACGTCTCACTCATGGCAGATCAGTGTGTTCTTTCTGATTAGCTCTTAATTGAGATCACCTGTCACGCACCCCTTTATTAAAGGTGAAAACAATGGGTTTGGTTTACTTTTCGCATCGGCCTCTGTCAATCGAGGTTGAGTTTAGTGAGGGTTGAAAGTTTTCGATCTAGATTGCAGATCACTATTGTCACTTTATACAAACTGTAAGTATGCATTGTTGCGTGTTTGTTTTTGTGGGCATTTGACTGAACAGCCCAGACAAATATTGCTACCAACATGGCACTTCGAAACAGACCACCGCAGTGAGTAAAAGTTATTTTCCTTTATTAATTGTTGACGTTTTTGGGCTGTCTCCTCAGACACAAGCCATCAGTATCCCTGCTCTTTGCACCTTGACATGCATGTCGCTGCTGTTTGTTAACCTAGCTTTGCTGATTTGTATCTTGTGATGCGTGTGTGTTTTTCTTAACAGGTGTTAGATGACTGACAAGATCTATGGGGGGGCCCCCTTTGGGCCCCCCCATACCAACTTAGTCTTCAAAGGAATCTAGTGCCATGGGACTCCAGTGTCTTCAAATCATCCTCGGAATACATGTGTATGAATGGTCCACCGAAGGGTTGATCTGGAAGCCACCACGGTCCACGCAGTAATCTGCTGCGTGGGCCGTAGTGGCTTCCAGAGCCATCTTTCGGTCTTGGTCAGGATTTGTTACAGTTGCCCTTCAATGTAGCAGGCTACGGGTTTCTGAAGAAGCCTGCTTTACGTAGCATTGGAGTACAAATATTGTGCAAAATGCTCATGTAATTGCACTAGCACTAGTAACCTGTAGATTAGCTTAGTTTAACGTCATTCCGTGCTGTCTCTGTCAAATGTGTGGCTTACTTTAAGTCCACAAGGCCCTCTGGTAAACCACGTTGGAACACCCCTGGACAAGGTGATTAGTCACTGGGTGTGTGCTAAAGTTTTGTTCCATTTTTCACTAGTTGGTTAAGGTTTGGTAGAATTGTTTGGATGCTAGCGACGTGATGGCGTATGTACAAGAGCCTACCGTGGCCAGGCCACAGTTGCGACGGCCACGGCCAGATGGCCTAGTGTGAGTGCAACCTTGATTGCATTTGTATACTGTTTACCATTGGATGTTTATGCAATTTGGCTTAATTCATCCGCAGTAAAGCTGCATTTGAATATTCCAGGGTCGTTTTGTACAGGCTTTCAATTGACCATGTTGACTAGTTTGTGGGAATTATTATTTATTTTTTTACCTTTGCTTTCAATCCAACGGTTGTGACCACTTATGCAACTGGGCTGTGAACCTTGCAATTCTAGTTGCATATTTGTACACGCAAGCTTGTCCATTTCTATCGCCATCACTAACACTAGGTTCAGCATTTCCTTGTAGGCCATTAGCTGACTTGTGTATTGGAGCGATGATTTGGGTATTTTAAGATGCTTGAAAACCTAAAATAAAGCAAAATGCGTGTCTGGTGTGCAAGAGCCAATTTGTTGGCTTGCAGTAGTCGAGGAGTTGCCGTAGGTCGTAAGCCATCTGGAGGTTGTGGCAATGGAGGCTTGTGGTAGATCTGCCATCCAAGAAAGGTTAATTCTTCTGAAGCATGATTAATAGTTTAGTAAATTGAATCTATTCATATAGAACTATAAAATCCAAGACTGCAGCCAGTAACTTGGATCGCAATATGTGGAAAGTATTAGTGTTAAAATAATTAACATGACTAACTGGGTTTCTTCCATTTTCTAACTAGGGGGACTTGACTGGTGAGTCTACTGGATAATCAGTAGCGGTACTTTGCCCAACAGATTTGATGGCATGACTACAGGGTGACAAAGACAATTATTCCCTGCCTATCAAAAGAGACTTCTAAAACATATCTGCTAGAACGGTTCCTATACTTTTTGTATAATTTGGTCATGCTGCAAATTTACTTTTTGTAGTTGCTCCATATTTAGTTCTTTGACAGCCTCACCTGCTAGAAAAGTCTATTCAAATCGGCTAAATATAATGAACTAAATTAATAGCCATGAAATGTTGTCACTCATACTAATGGCAAATACCCTCTTTCAGTTGGTGGTTCAACACTGATGTCTCTCTAGGCTTGAGGGAGAGCTCACAAGTAAATTACACAAATGTCCTGGAGCAATTGGGAATACACTTTTATTTAGTCTACCTGACCAGGGACATCTTTGAACTATAGGTCACCTAACCCAAACTTTTCACTCTTGTTAGGTTGTCCTTTTCTCTTGTTTCAACCCGAAAGGGCTGAAATATCAACATTTCAGGTATTCTGTTTGGATAATGTGCAAAACTTGTGGCTTCACTAATAAAAAAAATTAACAAATGTATTTTTCTTAATGTGGTTAAACTATTTAAAGATTTGTATGCAAAATATTTCTGCTCAATTTGTGGTCAATGAAACTGAAATTTTTTAATTTGATAAAACACAACTATGGGTTAAAGGTATTAGCTTTGGGCATCTTTTGATATTTTTAGAATCTAGCTCCATTGCCGTTAGAAATGGTGTCTCCCAGTACTGCAAAGTGCTTCCACAAGTTTAAAAAAGAATGGGCAGAAAAGGAACTGCCAACTAAATCTATTTAACATGGGTAGAAAGTTTCCATGGAAGCTCTTGGCTGCTGGTTCCCAACACAGCTCCACTGTTAGCCTGTGACCTTGCGTTTAACTTTTTTTGACTTTTGGTGACTTTCACAAAAGAGAAATGAACTGGTTAATACAATTAACAAGACATTTCATGGTACCATTTTGAACTGTTTGTGGATATTGCATTAAATCCATATGCTTGAAACTTTTCAATAATGCATATCAACAAAACAACAATGGAATGAAATAAATAGTTCAAGCAATTTGTGGGACTTGGCTGCTTTTACATATTACTCATTTTGGGGGTTATTTCAGTCTCTCCAACCTGCAGGTCGTGCGAAGAATCATGTGAATGGGAATATTCTATAAATGTCTTTATCATCTTTCGTCTCAACACTTCTGCTGCAGCCGCTGTTGAAGCGTATGAGTCCTTTGAGAACCCCTTTGATAAAAGGGGTTCTCAAATGTTGACCCTCAGACACCTATTGCATCACTTCCTTTAGGGCTTCGCCCTCCTAATTGATCATTAAAGTATAATTAAATGCCCTCTTTCATATATATGATACCTCCACCACTGGGACGTGGCAACAATTCTCCAAATCCATATGGGGGATGCTTGTGGACAGTAGGGGTGTATACTCAACATAAATAGGAAGCAAACTCATCTCACAAATGAGTAATGACATCTCACAAATATTTATTGAATAAATTGTTTCAATTTATAATAATCCAAAATCCGTTGGCTTTTTGTCGAGGGAATCCAGGGCGACGCTCACTTCCGGGTTGGCCAACATACGTCATCCCTCCACCACTCTACTGTAAAAACACATGTTCAAGTTGAATGAGAATAATAATAATAATAATTCTGCCATAGTATTTATTTAAGGGGGGGGGGGGGATACAAGTCTTTTGGCCATTTGTAGTGTTGATCAGCAGAGAAATAATTTGTCCGCAAAGACGGTGACGTCGCTTAGCAACGGTAGACGCTGGGGTAGACAAGTCACCGGACTACTACCCATGCAAGTGAACAGAGCTTTCCACGGCATTGAGAAGACCCGTGTAATAAAGGCCTATAATATTTCTGTTTATGGCATAGATTTCTCCTCAGATTAGGCCAATAAACCAATGGTAAAATAAAAATAAAAACGACTACACATCAATATTAATGATAACCCTGTGGAAATTGCCATAAGTGAGGGACACAATTTCGCACGTTGAGCACACAGTTGTGTGACTCGTTTATTTAGTAAGAGAGAAACGGAAAATCAAAACGTGCTGAAGGTAAACAAATCCCGCATGGGCTCTGACGTCATGAGACGCTCGTAATCCTTAAAAGGGACAGCGATCCCTGAACCACCAAGACAGTAAACGACATGCCTAACACAATTGAAAGAACAACACATAACAAAATACTGTAGGTGAATTATGTTACACTCACTACAACCCATTAAATACGGTATGATTTCTAGATGTCATGGCAACGTCCGCTCGCGACACTGGACTTGCGATCGAGGCATCGACGCGGACGTTCATTCACATAGCCAAAAACAAGAGAATAGATGGCTAGCTGAAGCAGCTACCTTTTTTCCTTCGCGGTTTGCCTACAGAGCAGCGCACCTGCATTTAATATAGGCCTATCCGTGTATTGTCACAATTTCTCAGTATCAAAGATGAAAGTAGAAACGGGTGGCCAAAAGATGTCATATTGTTAGTTATCACAGACAATTTTAAGTAGAAACGGGTGGCCAAAAGCTGTAATTTGTTAGTTATCACAGACAATTTTCAACAATGAATGATCTGTACGGAGCTCCATAAGGGACATTAGGGAGAACGCTCCCGGACAGAACCTTAGTTTGGAAGTCATGCTTAGTGACACGACAAATAGCCTACTTCCAATTGAAATACAACATTTAGAAAATAGGCCTACGTGTCGCTGATCACGTTTCAATAGATTAAATAATGTGACAGTGTCACGTATTTTCGTGAGACCATACCCGTACTTCCATGAGTATACTTAAAGGAAGTATACTATCCGCACTATCTACTACGTTATTTTTTCAGATGTGAGTGCTGTTCCAAATCGAGTACTCCGTGGTGCACTAACCGGAAATTACGATCGCGACTGCCGCCGTGGCTACTCCCCCGCAATAAACATCCCGCTTTGAACGGTGAACTCTTTACGCCTAGCAGCTATAAAAACTATAAAAACTACAAAATGACTCTATTAATGCAGGCTATGTGGAAAATGCGCCGACTTTGGCTCAGCCTGGCTCCGCCTCTTCCGTTACGTAGCTAAGATGGCTGCCGTTGAGTACGGGGAGTGTCCTTCGATCCACACTTCAGGATTAGCCCGTTTTGAGTACGGCATCCGGGTCCTTGAAGTATACTTCTTTTCGCCGGATCTTACTCAAATTTTGGCTAGTAAGTACGGACAGTACGGGTATTGGAACACGGCACAGGTTCGAGCGTGTGCATGGGTTGAATTGCGTGTGTCTCACGCCGAATGCATGAGACATGAGAGCCCTGTACTTACGTGACACAAACCAGCACCGCAAACGTTCTCTCCCGCTTGAGATGACGTCTTTCTTTATAGGTTCATGGGTCTGATTCGCCGATTTCCCATGCTGATATCCCCGAAGATTCTCGGGCATCTTTGACAATTTGGCTATAGATTGTCTCATTACACGCTAAATAATATAATTATAGCCTAATTATATATATAGCCTATACATATATATAGGCAATATATATAATTAGGCAATATATATATATAGCATTTGTGGTTTTGGCATAAAGATAACTAGGGGGCACTGTACTATCTGCGCACACCCTTTCTGAAGCCTCTCTCGCTCTCTCTCTCTCTCTCTCTGTCCCTCCCTCTCTCTCTTTCACTCTCTCTCGTACCGTTTTGTGGAGCACGTTAATTGTCTTAGAACACTCCCATTCAGAATGCATTGGTTTACATTTCGTTCTGTGTAACACGCAAAAAGTCGGACTATCGTGCTCTGGAACATGCTTCAATAGATTAACGTTCGTTCGTGCGGGTTGCTCCCTCAGATGCTAACTTTGGTTGCCAACGGTTTTAAAGGGCTATAGGCGGATGATCCCTGTGGCTGAAGATGTTATATTGTTTACATCGAGTCCTACTGAGACACTCTATTAGCCACATTTAAACTCATTTCGCGACGCCTTGACATGATTAGCCCACTGAGGAATGGGCTAATGTCAACACTTCTTTCAAAATGGCTGTCATCTGCACAAACCACCAAATTACAGCAAGAAGGGGGGGTGGCACGGAACAGAGAAAGAGAGGTGGGGTGGGGGGCAGAAAAGAGGTCCACAATTCAGTTGAAATAAAGCTGCCCAGGACTGCTTAGAGATTAACTGTCTTTACTTGGCAGCACGGTAGACAGTTCTTGGGTGTTCCCCAGCTTTCAATTTGTCAGGCGTAATGCAAGACGCGAGGTGCCTGCGCTTGTTTCATTTCCATAAATTTGCAATTCATTTGCGCATGCCAATTTTGACAGAGCCACCGGTGGACAGTGGACACTTTAACTGGTCATTATTTATTTTGGCCCATTTGCGTGATTTAAAGAGCAGCGCTACCGGGTGATTAAGCTGGGTCAGCTTCTGGCCATGCCGATAGTGTGGGGAGGGGTATGGATTTACAGTAGATTACCGTCTTAAGAGGGGACACAAGAGCGATGGTCCCACCTAATTCTTATCACATTCCAAATTCAAACAGCGTCATGGTCAAGAGCAGCAAATACATGGCCTCTGCATCTTTTCTATTGTTTTTGTTAGGATACACACGGATAAGATTTGACACAAATCGGCAACCTATGTTTGCTATCAGCTGTCGGATGCTAAAAAATAAGTCTGTTGCAATTGTGGGACATTCAAATGTCACTTAATGTTGCCCTTCACACAGGACAGATTATTAGCATAAAATATTGAGACAGATGTGTAATTGCATACGTCAAATTGTTCAATTACATGTTCAAAGGGAAGTTTGACTGTCATTTGTCTCTCATGTCATTAGGAGTCTCTCATAAAGTATAATATACATATTATTTGGCCATCAGTATTGAGAGATATGGAGACATCTTTACCTATGAAAGTTTTGAAGTGATTCATGAAAAGCCCCCAGGAACAAACGTTTTCACGCAATTACCCTAAACACTGTCAAAAGACCCTGAACACTGGCACCAATATCAGCACATTTAATCCAGGAAGCAGGGAATTGTCATGATGAGGTGCGGGCATGGTGAGGGGGTCACATTAAAACAAGCCATCACGTCTGATTAGTAATGTACACAGTGGTGACCAAAAAATGTATTTCTAACCACACAACAGAGTAGCTCTTCCAAACATCATCTCCCTTTTAGAGCTAAGACAAAAATAAACAGAAATGTTTGTTGTTTGTTGTTACATGACAGACAACTCAGGCTCAGCAATAGACCTTATTATTCACAAGACAATAACGCGCCTTGTATATTTATGCGTTGTTTAAACGTCTAATAATCATGCAGAATATAGTCAAGCACTTGTGTATTCTTCTTTCCCTTTCATTGCATGAATGACAAAGGTACTGTTTTCTCAATATGTTCACAAAATAATTTAAAGAAATCCTATGAAATACATAACCAGGCGAGTTCAATAAAATGTAGGACAGAATAAAACGTTCTCTCGAATGACGACTCCAAATACAAAATCATTTGCATCTTAAAAATGCCAGTATTTCCCCACACTTCATCTACAAAACAGATTTTTGACAAACATAATCACGGAATAGTCCTAATAGTGTGCATATGCAAAGCATTTTATGATAAACTATTTACAATTTGGATTGCTCATTAGATTTAGCCTATGTCAGAATGTGATTAATTATGCCAGACTGCAAGACTTCTGTTGGTGTCAAGTTGATGTATATTCTGTTTTTTCACCCTAATGAACAGAGGAATCTCAAACACTGCAATCACAACAGCAGCAGTGAATACTTATTTTCTCAAGGCAGCCCCAGACTCTGTGCAGATGAGGAATTTTAAGAGTTTGGATTTGGTACCATCTCTGGTGCTTTCCTCCACAACCATCAGTTTTGTGAATAAGAATGTACTTTCAACAGGCTCTGGTTGGAGTGTGGCATAGGATTTGAGAATATTCAAGGCTGGACCAGTATACTGGTCAAAAACATGCATAACTTTGCCGAGCTGAAAAGTTCTGTGTTTGAATCTCGATGTCTGCTGTAGTAGGCATCCGCAAGATACCTAACCTTGGGACGAAATTTGATAATAAGCCATAACTAAATTAATAATCATTAAAACACCTAGTATATATGTTCCATATAATCAACTGTTTTTATGAAGTGTTTATCTAGTAATAGAAACAAATTGAAAGTGCACGGAGGATGAAATGAAGAGGCAGATGTTTCTGCAGTCATCTAAGCAGAACCTGCCTGTTGTATTATAACTGAGAAGAGAGAGTCTGTAACATAGCCCCTAATCAGAGTCTATTGTTAACAGGCTTAATCTATTGCATCATCAGTTGTATCAAAAGACACACTGTGACTTCAAAGATAATCCGACACGGCCAGTGACATGAGCCAGCAGTTAAAATAAATGAGTTGCTCTTTCAGCAGTTTCTCTTCTGTGGTATGTTTAAAAGTTATTATTTTTTTAAATTAAGGCATTGTACTCAAGAAATAAGCTGGTAAGGGTTGGTTAGGTTCTCAGAGAGCACGCTGAATGAATACAAGGTCAGGAAGCCTATTTTTTAACTATTTAGACATGCCTGGCCCATGACCCAATTATAAATATAATCCGAATGTATATCATAGGTTTTTAAAACATCTAATTGAATGATCCTCAAAAGATGACACCCATCAAAGTAGTGTGGCTATAAAAAAAGTGTTTATATATATGAAAAACAAACTATAATCCATTAATACATAATAGCCTAACTGTGTTGAGGCCTTTGTTATTCCCCAAAAGCCCTCGACTTAAGTTAAAAGAAATTCAAATGGCTCTCCATGGAGTTAAAAAAATAACCCTTTCTAAAACCCTTTGCAGAACCGCAGGGCTACCTGGTTTGTCCTTCGTTCCACAGCACTTGAAGCTTCTCCACATGTAAGTGACACGCCATACCTTTATTTTACTGATCTTTACCGTCGAGAAGGTCATTGACAGGAGGAAATATTTAGTGGGCAACTATGGGGTTGGGGGAGAATCGGTTGTCATGCCCCCCCCCCCCCCCCCCTCCCCCCCAGGCCTCTCAGAAAGTCTTCCCCATGCTCTACTGAAATGCTCCTTCTTCTTCTGAAAAACGTCTGAAATGCTCTCACTGTTTCATTATGATGAGGCTATGGGCTAAACGTAACCAAGCATATCAAATATCCTGAAAGCGCCTAATAAATAAATCATTTTATGCATTCCCATTAGTGGTGGGATGTGTGCGCTCCTCTGTAAACCGTCTAGTGGCCGTACTAGCAAAACAAAAAAGGCTGTCATGACCACTCTCTCTCTCTTTTCCCCCCTTTTCTCTATCGCTCTTTATCTGCCAAGCTCTCTCACGTTTGTTTCTCTCCGACTTCGAGACACAACAGAGCGTTTATTCCCATCCTCTTGAATCACAAATGTTTTATCAGTTCACGGTTTCAAGCTGTTGGTTTCCATGCTGTGGTCACGGTCAATGTACACTCCTCTCTTTGTCTGTCTAATTTGTCACACCCGCATGAATTGTTAGGCGGAGCCGATAACTGCCGCAGTCATGATGCTGTACTGAGGAAAAGCAGCCGTGTTCTCCTCAGTGCTGCACTTGGACAAATGTAAGTGTTTTTTGAGGACAAGCGGCATGAAGAGAAGGGTATTAGGTACCTCAAAATAAATCAGAATTTGAATTCATATTTGGATGCCGTGGAATAGGATTTTCATTGTATTTGATTTTTGCATTCATAGCAATATTACTGCTTGAACTGATCGTATATTTTTCTTTCTCAATCTTTGTATACCAAGAAATATTTCAAAACTCCTTTGAATGACGCATCTTTTCAGGTGTGATTGCACTGGTGTATTATCAGTGTCTCTGCCAATGTTTTTTTTTTGAGTCTGCCAATGCATTTGACGCTACATTATGAATGTAATGGATGTTCAGATTGGCAGACGATCTGTAAAATGTACAGATGGGAAGAACAACAAGAATTGTAGTGTGCCCATCATAATAGCTGGGAGGATCAAATAAGGGTGCATTTTGGAGTGAGATCATGCATGCACAAACTGCTTAGTGCAAGAATCCTGTTTAGAATACCAACTACACTTACTTCTCCAAGATTTTAATATTGAACAATCCTCAGACATGTGAAATCATTAATTCATTCACACCACTTTGCTGGAAAACATTATCTTTATGCTCTCATAGCGGCTCCTTTCAAAGATCCTGATAATATAATTTAGGGTCATGCAAGACAATATTAACATATCCCTTGAATTTGACTCACCTTAACCTGGAGCAGATTTGATTTAAATGCATGCATTAAATCTCAGACTGAGAGACATTCCCAGGTGGCTCTCACATTTCACACCTGCATCCTGGTGCAGGAATCTGTTTTCATTTGAATGGTTTCATTGTTTAGTTATGTAAATTGCCTTTCTGTATGAAAAATATACATATATAGATATATATACATCATTCACATCATTTGTGCCAACTGGGTCAGGAGATGCATCATACATTTGATGTATTTATGTATTTTTTTTTATAAATTCTTGTAAAATCATTAGGTTATACAAAAAACGGATACTAAGTAGACACCCCTTGAAGAATATTGAAGTTTTTTTTTACGTGAACGTGATAGAAATGATGTCTCTGAATTTGCTCATGTTATCTCATCAAGCAAGATGTTCTTAAGCCTGGGGCCCCCGAACTGCAAAAGCTTGAACAACCATAATTTTCAAGCCCAGACTTGGCAAAGTCCAGAAGGGCCCAGCCTGTGGATATCAGCCTGGTCTTCAGGGTCGTAGGGGGTCGGCATATGGAAATTTGTATTACACCCGTCGGCGTTTGAAAAAGTGATCAGTATTTCTTTAGTTACATAAATATAATTTCTAAAGTTCATGGTTCAAAGTAACTCTGAAGTTCATTAAATTGCATTACATTTGAGGGATAGCATAGGACCCATGTTGTGCTCTACACCCGGCTATAATTCGCAGATGACATTGTTATGTTTAGTTTTCACACGTAGGAGGATGATGGAGTATCCAGACATAATTGGAAAGTATATCTGAGTTACAGCTGCATGAGTGCATATGACAAACATTACCATTGGAATTGTACATCTAAAAAGCCACAAAGTGGAAGGATGTACATTTATATCAAAGAAGGCCTAAAATAGAACCTTGGGGTACACCATAGGTAAATCTCAGTCGTGAATAAAAAGTAGTTACTGTAGAATATTTTTTATTATGTAGAAAATAATACCTTGAAAAGGAAAAGTAAGACGTAAGATCGAAAGAAATCAAACGCCTAAAATAAAGAAAAACATGAAATGAAGGAATCGTGCTTTACAGCTTAGTTAGTCTGTAGGAGGAATGCAGTCGCTATTATATTAAGTACTTAAATTAAGAGTGCATAAAATGTTGGGGACATGGATTTTTCTCTCCGGTGTTTAGAAATAAGGATGAAGAACAGATGGATACGTGTTTACATGCAAGGAAAGGGCTGATGAGCCTTTCACCTTAAAGTGCTGAGCTACGCTGGTTGGCTTCTTTAAGAAGAAAACACTGAACTTTCTTATTTTACTGCCTTCTGATGCAGTTCTTGTTTGAAGATCTCAAGAACACATGTTACCTGATCCTTTACCAATGGTTAGGTTATGAAGACCTGCTCCTCTTTGGTAAGATGTGTGGGTTTGAGGCAGTTGAAATACGAAATCAGAGCAGCCGGTAAAAGAGACAGAAAAACATATTTGTCTTTGTAGTGTCTCTATTCCGTCTTGACTAAAGGATAGACAATCAAGTGTATGACCCTTCTTATGTCATACACTTGATTAAAACTTGGAAGATTGTTTGTAAACTCAGTTACCAACGAGTGGGTGAGCAGACAGGGATGTTAAAATCCCCATGAAGATCATTTTCGATGAAATGAGGCACTCAACTTCTGTATAAAAAAACTTTTGCTTGGGTGGTCAGAAGAATATAATGAGAATCACTGGGTGGTTAGGATTTTGCATAAAAGCAACTTCTTTGAACATCTTCAAAGAAGTAGCTGTCTTTTAGAACCTAAGTTAGCGGGGCTGTTAAATAGCGTGGGGGTGACTTCTACTAAGAGCTAGGTTGTCGCACAAGGCCATGTTTGTGGTATAATATAAATCACGAAGAGGCCTATTCATTCTCCTCTTTTCAATGTTTACAGGCATGTCACAGTAGCGGTAGCAGCAAAGTAAGATAAGTGGTAGATGAGAAAATAACAATAGATAACAAAGATAATGATGAAAATCATTCCAAACACAATTTCTGGAACAAAGAGAGAAAGACTTTGCAAGTCCATTCTTGTTATGTATTTCTATAAATGTTTACGTACCTATAAACACAATTTCCCAATTTCACACTTAAGAGTAGAGCAATATTAATTGAATACAACACAAGCAAACTATTTCAAGATTCATCTTATGTTCATGGTTCATCATTATAATCATCGTCATCAATAATAATAATAATAATAATGCAAATTTTCTGAGTTGGCTGGGCACTTTCTTACCCCTGTGCTTGCAACAGTCAAAAGTCACTCCATTTTATGAGAAAATATTTTAATGAACTTCGCTATTGTCTGATCTCAATTTAGTTAAGATTGTGACAATTCCCCCAGCTCACATCACCTATAATGGTGCAGAAGATGCATCCAAACCCCCTTCATGCCTCAGGTCTGGATTCTGCTATGCAGAATGCAGTATGGCTCAGCTCTTAAGCCATCAGCCAGGGGAGCTGTTTACCGTGTGAGAGATACAATTTTGAGTTGAGAATGCATTCAGTAACTATAACTTCTAAAGTGACAGAAATGTCACGTGAATAAATATGTATACACCATTAATCGAGGTTGATTATGTTAGGTTGTTTGAATACAAAAAGCTAAAAAGAAAAGACTTAATGGCAATTGGACAGAGAAAATAAATCACAGCAGAGGAAAAACAGACAGAAAGATAGAGAGACAAAGGAGACATACTAACAGGCACAGCGTTTCAAATAAAACCCTCTTCTTACATTGCAAACACAACAATCTGATGGTGCCTTTGTCTCCATAAAAACAGGTAATCACCTAATCTGACCACGGGCAAAGCCAACGTGCTCCAGGCTGGTGTGCTTATTTTGAGGACATTTCAGGGGGAAATGGCAACCCATCAGACACGCCTGTCCCTTGTGTGTATCATACTGTGGTGATTTGGACAACATCCATGCAGGTGTTGAATGGAGAGGAGCGTGCACAGGTATTTGTCAACCCTGGCAGGGCTGAGGGAAACCAGAGTGGCACGTGCAATGCGTTGCCATGGTTTCCACAGTAGAGCTGTACCTTATCCTTAACAACTCGCTCTAAGTGTAGTGAATCTCTCTCCACTAGACTCCAGCCATCACTGAAATCGTTAACTGAGCGCGCTGACGGATGAAATACTAGGACGGGTACACCGGGAGCTTTTTATGTTATGTGACGCATCGTGTGTTTGTGTGTGTGTGTGTGTGTGTGTGTGTGTGTGTGTGTGTGTGTGTGTGTTTATGTGTTTGCTTTGTTTATATATCTCAGTTTTTTCCAATCCAATCCAATCTAATCCAAAATGTTTGTGTAAGAGAACCATACTTGGACATGACATACAGTATGTAAGTATGTTTGGATTCTAAGAAAATTCCAGATCATCTTATGGGTGAATACAATGACACACTTGTGCACAAAACGGGGCCTTCAATATGCTGCCCATTAAGCACATGTCCCCCGATGCCCAAAGAGACTTGGAACCAGGGGGCAGACTGGCCATCTGGTCATCCTCCTACAACATACCACACAGGCTGACCCGTCTATAAAAAAAACGAAAACCACATTTGTGATATGTCATATCATGTCGGAATGTCCGTATGGCCCGGCATGTTTGTCCTTACAGAAGAGGTCCAGAAAGAGCTGCCTGTTTAACGGCTTGTTTAACATAACAAAACTGGAAGGTACGATATGAAAAATGTGAACGACACAAGAAATTGAATATCAAGGGATGAGTGAAAGCGTATGCAGCGTGACTTAGTACGCTAAGCAGTTGCAGGTCATTATTCTTCTGTACTGCACTTTGAATGATAGCTTACCTTTTTTAATCTCAAACCTTCCATTCCCCCCCCCCCCTCCCCCCAAACACCGCACACACACACACACACACACACACACACACACACACACACACACACACATACACACACACACACACACACACACACACACACACACACACACACACACACACACACACACACACACACACACACACACACACGCACGTTCATATGCGCAGTCACACACACTCATACTAATCCTGTGACTTTGGGGTCTGTCGTAGGGGTCCGTTCTGCTCAACCCAATACTTATGAAGCTCTTGAAAGTAAATACTTTTACTTCAAGCAAAAAATCAATTAAGGAACATCAAATTTCATAATGATTCTTCCCATTTCCCCTTGGATCATTTCGCACTATTTTGTGCAACAGTGGCGTTGTAATGAGGGTGTGGGAGGTGGCGGTGGAATGATTGCCTGGCTGGCCAATGCATCAGCTTTTTATTGTGATGATACAATTGATAAATGTGCAAGGATACCAATTTATTCAGACAAAAAAAACAAACACTTGCAACAGTCTTTTAATTCCATATTATCAAGCATATTGAATTCATGCAGTTATGAAGCCATTTTGCAATCCAATCCAAATTGGATTTGACCTAATGTCATTCAATATACCTCTCCTTATATAACTCCGCTGCCGGTCTCCAGAGCGAAAAAAAACACAAGGGACAACATCAATGTGCTTCTGGGATGGGATTCAAATGCATGGTGGGCACCAAACATCTTTGTTTTGTATTTAAAATGTCCAACTGTTGCAGGTATTATAAAAAAAACTAGACCTGGATAGGTTTAATGTGGTTAATACATTGATGTAACATTTACTGAAGAGGTTTCAATACTATAAGTGATTTGGTTGTCACTTGTAAAGACTTTTTAAGGAAAAAATACTTTTTCCAAAAGCCCCCAGAGACAATTATTATCTCCTTACTACTAACCATCTAGCCAGAATGAGTCCCTAAATCATTCAAATGACTCACCGAGTATAGATCCAAGGCCATTTGCCAGGATACATTGAGCTCAGCTTTGTTTTCCAAACAATGTATTTGGTGTGTGTGGCAGCCATCAGCCACTGCATTGTTTGCTCTAGTGTGACAGCGTCACCAGCACAAGGCCTAGGCCGGATTCCAACAGTCCACCTATAGCGATTCTCCTCAAGCTCCCTGCCTGAATCGTGTCAACCGCCATTTTACCTGCTGCGCCTCTTGCTGCTGCTGCTAGCCAAGAAGCCTCATCGGCCGCCGAGTTGATCACAACTGAGTGAGAGAGAAAGAGAGACATGGTCATGTGACGGATGTTTTTCTGGGTATCCAACATCATGTCTCTGTTTCCCTACTTGCCAAAAGAGCATGGACAATGTGCTTCTCATAATTGGGTGTTGATATTTTTTCAGGCATCTTGGACGCGTTTGAATGTGTATTTCTAGCGATGAGTTTGTGATCAGATGGCTCTCTATTTCTGAAAACCAAAAAACAAATGAAATCACGTGTTTTAAGTGACATAGGGACATTTCTTTGTTTGCATCTTCAGGCCATGTAATAAATGAAGTATAATTGTTATACAACCGCGCTGTCACTCAGGTTGTTCTTCAGATAGGGACATAATTGCATGCTTGGATGTGCTCTCAGCAAATCAGGTTTCTTTTTTTTCTCCCATAGTAGCTGGAGAAAATAATGTTTGAGATTACGCTATTTTATTGGAACATGTGTATGGAGGAACAGCGTACAAAATCTGTATAGAATCGCACAATGGTAGTTCTCTCGTGAGGCATTGTGGCATTCAAGTTAATGACCCAGTATGGTTGCATGGCACCTTGAATACAAGGCGATAACATGATATGTACATTCATTTAACATACAATCCACATACTGCCTCAACACAACGCAATAGAATGATGTCAACAGTTTGGGAGTTTCAGGCTTTCACACTGTTCAAATATATATATAAATATGTGCAAACGCAGAGTGCCTTTCAAACATTTGAATTACAAACAACAAATCAAAACAAAGCCTGGTATAATATTTATATTTCTTATTTATATTTATATATCTGTGTTTCTGGGTTAATCTTCACAATTATTATTATCAACCATAAATCACCCTAAGTTAATGCTGTTCTAAGCACTATTATATAGCATTAGCACAGGGGTGAGGGTTAAGGTTATTGTTAAGTTAACCCTAGTTAACCCTAACCTTGTTAAATAATGTATAAATTAATATTCAACATGACCACAATAACCTAGTTAACATGTTAACACCACCATTACTAGTAAATGATTACCAGACCATTAGATAACAGTAAATTAACTGTTAGTTAATGCTTATTACTGCATTTACTAATGTGAACTAATGGTTCGTTAATAAACACTTATTGCAAGTTGTAACTTGGAACTGCATAAACCACAATCTGCTGTTTTACTGTCGATCAAGAAAGACTACAGGGAATAAAAGTCGCAATTAAGTGTGTGATTTTTGCTACTGTGTCTCCATGGCGACCAAGTGGTGGTCTGTGCTAACAGTACCGCGTTTGACCACTAAGATGCTGAATAAACAAGTGAAAGTGTCTTCTGTTAAACTATCTTGGTTAATGGGCTCAATATGAAGTCATTTGTCTCATCGAATTGAAGCTACATTTAAAACGGCTTTAGTAACTTATTCTAACTCAAGTTCTCGAGAGCAATAGGCTTCATAAAATTACTGTAGCGTGATCCATCAAAAGATTACTGTTACTACTGTTTTTTGCATATTGGGCTATACTTCATTCGGGGAAAACGGTTGGTTTAGCTGACATGGTGAAGATGAATCCAAACATTAACAGCCTCCCCTAAGACATTTTATTAAGTGATTTTATTTCTGCTACCGACACCTGTCCTTGGGGCTCGACACAACCTACTTTCCAGACTCAACACCAACACAGAATAAAAGAGACAGCCATCTTGCATAATTAAAATGAAACACATTCGGGCCTTCACGTTTTCATGACCAAGCCACACCGCAGCCAGCGGTTGCCCACGGTAACAGCGGCCGCCAATCATAATTCAGTCCTTTGACGTTACACCAGAGGGAAGTTTGAATATCTCAATTTAGCACTCTAATTGTTCAAAGATGCTATGACAATTGCTTATATATTACCTTAAATATCCCTGGAAAGACAGTGGTTGAAAATAGATTATTGGTAAGGAAAAAAACAATGAATAAATTAAAATACATCATTAATCCGGCGCTGTGCTGTGTATCTTTGAGGAGACTGCTTGGGGGCAGAATATATTACCGCACATTGATTTTTCTCCTGTCTCTGTGGTGCTATGAGTACTTAACTGCTAACTTCAAAATAGTACACTTAGTACACTGGTACCTGGTAGAATGTATGCAAATAAATCGAATGAGAGACCTTCTGTCTGTTTGTGTCAGTTGTATTATTAAAGCAATATTTGAGATGATTCAATGTCTGTCAATGCTTCAGTCTATGGGTTCATTTTTGCAGCAGTGATGCAATGCAACTTCAAATGTTTACCCTGCAGTATGTATATTGCTTGTGTTTTGTTATATATTTGAAAGATGGAAAATGTATTACATTATAGCAAAATATTTATATTTGTGTTCTACATTGGGCAAAATAATAATGAAATCAGAAGACATCTGGAGCCCCTCAAATGCCTACAATACTTGCCTTTTCTTTTGCAATACATTACAATCACATCAATATGGTCTGTGATGCCATAATTGGCGTGATTTCCCAGCACAGATGGCTCATGATCAATGGATTGCTAAATGGTACTTCCCCACAGCCCACAAGTTAATTCAACTGTAGAGGGCTGTGTTCCTTATCTGTTTCCCCCATTTTCTCCTGCCTTCCTATTGCTCGTTCACTATACCTCCGAGGAGACCAGCCGTATCAGTTGGTTGACAGTGAGAGCAGCAGAGCAGTGTGGAATTGAGACGGCAGAGCTGCTTCGTTATTAAAGGTGACGTTTACTGTTGATGATCTGGGCTGACCACAACCTTCAATCTTCCATTATGGGCGCATGTGTCTGATGATGTCGATTAGCCGTTGATACTGTTGGACTATTGGAACACTCCCATTGTGGAGGGAAAATAAATGTCATTCCACTGTTCATTCATATTGGATAAAGTATTCTGACAAAGTAGTCAAATTGGTAAAGTATGGGGCTGGGGGGGGTTATACTAATCAAGCCCTGTCCAAAGCTAGGACAGTTTTGGCAGTTGAAAAACACTCTTCTTCACAACTTTCTTATATAATGGTTGGTTATTAGCGCTCTCACCTCTTCCATTGTTCTCTTGACAGCCCGCGAGCTAAGGCAGAGGCAGTGGAAGCGCTCTGTGAGTTAGCGGAAGGGTCTTCACAACGCAACGCCTTGATGAGTTCATTCTGAACAGAGTCATTCTGTGACCCGATGGGTTCAAATGTTAATGTGTGCATTGAGATGCCTTCATGGAATCCCAGCAAACTGCTAAAACGATGTGTCATGAGAACAGTGATTGCCCATTCTGGGGAAAATATATATTTGAGAATGTCCTGAGCAAGTATGACGATCAATGCATTATTCATCCAGCTTTGACACTTAAGGGGGCAGGATGAGGAGAAGGGGATGGGTGGGGAAAGGGGAGGGGTGTAAATGTGTAAATGGGCAAAAGATGATAAAGTAAATCAAACAGTGTTATCTTTAAATATGGGGTACTCTGATGCATACAGGGCGGGATTGTGTTTTCTTTCTTTGTACAAATCATTTTTACGCCGTAATCAGATGTCCCTTTGTGTCTCTGAGACAGAGTAGATTGGAAAAAAAAATAAACATCTAAGACAAGTAATGAACAGAACGGAGATTTGGAAATAACAAGAGTCTAACAGGAAATGGGAAATGTCAGAAAATGGGAAGGAATTGCTTTTTCATGCCAATGTGTTTATATATGTCTATATATATATATGTATATATATATGTGTATGTATGTATATATATGTATATATATATATATATATATATATATATACATATATATAAATATATATATATATATACATATAAATATATACTGTATATATATATATATATATATACATATATATTGGAGCAATTTAGATGGTTAATACAGCTGTTCCAGGCTTAGCAAAAACAACAAGCTATTACACTCTCTTGCAACAGTCTAATAACAATATAGGCTACAATCAAACTCAATCATACTAACACTACAACAACAGCTACAACAAGCCCCTTCTTCTGGACTATAAAGCTGGTGTACGAGTTAGGTCTATTTGGCAAAGAGGTATTCATATTCATAATTACCGTACTCATTGTATAATGACATTTTAGGGCAAGGCTATTGATAATTGGTTTCCATTCCGTTTCATTTTCTTTTCTCAAAGCTTTTTGCCTTATTAAATCATCATGCACGACTTTAATACATTTAAATGTATACCTCAGATGCAATATATAATACACACTTACACATTTAGACTTTGTATGCAAGGTATTTACATGGTTTATTCAAGATTCAAGATAATGTCTGACCACACTTATATTAATTCTCACACCTCATTTTATTTTTTTATTAGAAGACACAGAATCTAGAAGACTGACTGGAAAGAGAATACTTGAACTTAAAACATGAAAGAAAGGCTTAAATTTAACAAACAAATGTATTTGCCATTGGTATTTTTAAGCAGACAACTGCTAGACATGTGAATCACAAGCAAACAAAAGTAAATCCAATCCAGCCTGCAGGATATAACACTATTTCATTTCAGTCTCTCACCATTTGGACAATAACATTATTTAATGACTTGACAGTCTCTGTGTATTTCAATAATCCTTCCCCTCAATAGATCACATACATATTCAAAGAAGAGCTTCCCCATTTCACACTATAATATTACAATATTAAAAAGCTAATTGTACATTTGTTCTTACCTTTGAATGTGCGCTGCCTCTAAATTGCAACGCTTGGGTACTTTATTAGAAGCCAGCAGTTTTCTAACAACTGATACATTTTCAAAGCTAGAGTTTGGAAAAACAAGTTTATTAATTTATGCCGGAACCTGCATTGACCTCATTCTTTTCAATGGAGCCATCACTTTCGTCCAAAAATATTGAGTAACTAAGTGAGTAACCAACCAAGCACTTTTCTTAACTTATCCACAAGCTGTGGATGTTATAGATTTATCATAAGTTCATTGAGGAATTCTTACACATACCAACTGTGTGGAACTTTATTATTGGTGAACGAAATTTGGTCTTATTCAAAACGATGGTGTGCAACCATTGCTTCCCTTACAACAGTGCACACATTAATCCTCTATGCAACATAAATAAAATATGGAATGCATTATTTCCCATGTGCACCTGAACAGTCACGGATACTCACTACAGCATTTGTTTTCATTCGACTTTTGGTATATAGTATTAATTAAAAAACCCACCAAAGGAGTTTCTGGCCAATACATGTTCGACTTTTCAAGGTATTCAAACAGTTCTGTTACAGCAAACAATACAATAAAATAAGCATCAACAGAAACAACATAACTCAGGCCAACGTTACATTAGAAAATGCAATCATTCATAAAAACGACATAATGTAACCAGGTGTACAAGTCACTTGAAACCTGTTGCTTATACTCAGATTTAATAGCGCTTTTAACCAGGAAGTAAGCAGTCATAAATTAAGAACCGCTGGGGCCTTTGCCTGCTCCTACACCTACACCTCTCTGGCTGACCCTCCAGGGGTCCCTCCGCAGCTGGCAGATTGCCCCCATTGATCCGAGCTGAGCGGAGCGGAACTGCCGGCCCGCCTGGACACCGGCACGCTGCGCAGACCCTGCGATGGGGGTTGTGGAGGCGGGGGCGGAGGCTGCTGCTGGTAATGCGTTCCAGGTGGTGAGGCCGCCACCGGAGCCAGGTGGGGTGGTTCTCACTGTGGCGGTGCACCTGGCACAACCTAAAAAATCGACAGCAAGAGAACTCGCATTTCTCTGTGACTTTAGACACATGCTGTAAACTTCAGGAATGGGAACTTGTCTTGGAGGGGACATGGATACGCTTGTTGGGTTTTTTCCATTTATTTTGATTCATGTGACGTGTCAACCTGTGACCTGTGACCTCTGTGATTGGTTGTATATAAACATACGCTTGACAAC
This sequence comes from Gadus macrocephalus, assembly GCF_031168955.1. Classification (NCBI taxonomy): domain Eukaryota; kingdom Metazoa; phylum Chordata; class Actinopteri; order Gadiformes; family Gadidae; genus Gadus; species Gadus macrocephalus. Next base: position 7,280,742 of record NC_082383.1, on the reverse strand, counting down.
AATTATCAACCGCAAGAACCAATGAGAAGGAACAATGGACAGCACAATGCATTTAATGTGCAATTACTTCCTTATGTGTTTCTTTTTATTCAGTGTTTAGTGAGGTTGAAGGAAAGGCAAGTCATGGGTCAAAGCTCAGGAACTCAAAAGTTCTGCCCCAGAATATATACAACCTCCGGCAAGCAGCTATCAGCATCGCTGGCAACCTGTCTTTCACAATTTGAAACATCCTCCAGCCGTGAGCTAGAAAACAGCAGGGTTCACCGGGCAACAACACTGAAGGATTTTTAGAAGAAACTCGAGTTTATTAGAAGAGAAACCGGAGTCTATTTCCCCTACCCACTTAATCGGAAGTAAAACAATGAACAGCATAAGTTTCCATTGCTTACACACTGTAAATTGATTGAACCACTGCCGGGGCCCTGAGGAAGGCGGCTGTTCAGCTTACACACAGGATATGCAATCTCTAAATGTATTTATCTTCGGTAGAGTCAATGGCTTCTCTTACCCCGGAACCATCATTTTGGGATTCCACCAGGATGAATCTCTCTGTGGGTGAAACTAGTGGGCATTATGTTTGTTTGTTTCCATCCCACCAATGCCCACAAAACTAGGTGAGAGAGCCAGCTTTTAGCCAATGAGTCATCATGAAACATATTGATGCACTGCTGGGACCACTAGAAGCGGAATTGGTTTGTTTTTTTGGTATCTAAATGTTCTAAATGTCTGAATAAGAATAAGTTAGTTTTGATTTCTTTCCAGTTCTCGTTGCATCTGATGACTTCTCAAGGAGATCATATAACCATCGCAGCATTGCGATGGTTATATGATATATAGATGATTCCAATGTCCGACTTGCTCTATGTGCGGTTTCACATACTGGGATTGATACCGAGGCTTTTTACCCATGGAGCCCATAACAACTCACGTGTTTGCCCGCACAAAAGGAAACTTTATTTTGCCCTCCACTATTTTCCGCGAGTAACATCGAATGTGCATTATTTATTTATGGGTGTGGATCAGCACGGTATATTATTCTGTGCAATACGTGGTCAATATTTCAATCCTCTGTTATTCCCCCTTGGTTAGTTTAAACATGGGTTGGTTCTGCTGCTTCACTGTTGTGGGTCCAACTGTAAGGGAGGCCGGTTTTGATCGTTACTCTGTTTTGTTTGATGCACCAGCACAATTACATTGACAACAGAGGTTTTTTACTTTACAAAAATACCTGTTATTGCCAGTTTGCTGGAAATCATTTCATTTCAGACATTAAAAGGAGTTTTATTTTTTTTCATAATTATTAAGAGACATTATTATTAAATATAACCAACTTTTACAAAATACATGCAGCCTACTGTAATATCAAGGTTTTATTTTAGGTAAGGCGTTCCCATTCTCAAACCTCATATTGTATACATTTTCTTCAATGACAAAGCAATTTATACAAGTAATGGTTCCTGTAAATTATCTAATTAAAAAAGCCTTAAAAAACACATCGTTCAATGGAGTGCATTAGGGAGCTCTTTCAGGCGAGCTGAAATTAAAGCCCTGTTCGGCTCATACAACAGTCTCCATTCAATGAAAACCCTAGAATACCATCCTTATGTCACCCACCAGGTCTATAATACTTCCATATATTTATAACATTTAATGACCAGCATTCGCTTTGTTATATGTGCATGCTAGACCACACCAGTGCACACGTTTGAAGAGGTAGCATTATAACTTAAATGCTGGCGGAATGGTTTGAAACCGGTGTACGCTTGCTTGAGTCGAGTTCAGAAATGGTGTATTGTAATGTGCAATCTAGCTTCACTACTTTAAGGAATCATACAGTCCTGCTTTCAAGAGAGCATTAGCTACATATAGGCTGAATAGCTTTACATACGCATTGATCTTCAAAAACATCACTGCCATTGCTTCGATGCAATGTGTATCCAATGCTTTTCGTAATGGGACGATTTGTAAAAAATAAACGTGTTCTATTCCGATAACCTAGTTTGTTATATTTTGAACTTCCAAACAGAAGGCCCCCATGTTGTGGCTTAGCTTTCCTCTGCACGATTAGCACACGACCACTTCAAACTTTTCAGTATTTGGAGAAGGCAGTCAGACAGATGGCATATGGATCTTTTTCTCATGAATTTACCGGTTATTTCAGGAATCCAAATGTGTGAACGTCTATTCACAGACTACGACCTGTAACCATGTCAGCAGATCATTTCGATTGGGCTGTTTGCTCTTTTGATTCTTTGAAGACAGGCACTTTGACTTAACATTGGTGCATCCCGGGTAATAACACAAAACAAATGTGATTACGAAGGGGTACAGTTCACTAAACCCAAAGAGATAGTCGTACGAGTCAGGTGGTGCTGTATAATATATCTGCAGTAGTACATCTATTGGCTAATATATCTCATGTTGACCCAACCTGTAGTATATCCGAGCTACTGGACAGGAACTCTTTATCACAGGGTCCTTTCACATAGGCCGTAAGGCACATGCCCTAGGCCCCATCTGTTATGAAAGTGCCCTTGTTGGGCGTCCCACTTGCGGTTACATCCGAGTGAGCAGAACTGTGCCGTCCCATGCCTGTTCTATTCGATGTGCTCTGTGATGCAGCAGAGAGGTAAACATAGTTAGTCACGGGCTAACTTTGGAAACCCCATGACATATTTTCTGGAACCAGATTGGTGGCGGAAGAGGCGGGCATCCCTATGGACAGACGCATGGTACTCCAGCAGACTGAGGCTTCTTCAACCAGTGAGCACTTTAGCAGATGCTTTTATCCAAAGGACCTGAGTGAATATAGATACATTTCATTAAGGAGCAGGGCCAGGGATAGGGATGTTGCTCATGGGTGCCCACAGTTTGGTTACAGACATTGGGGAATTGAACCCAGAATCCCTTTTTGTCTGGGAGTCGAACACCGTGGCCGATGCACAGCCTGACATCTGTACAGGTTTGCTGCACTTCGTAATTACAGAGGCTTTGAGGGCTTTACTCCTTTCTTTCATTCACAAACAAATGCTGTCCATCTTTTATTTTCTGTCAGCATATGACATAAACTGCTGTCTTCATCAGGACAGCGTATCGTCCCTTTTGTTATTAGTAGAGTGAAAAATCACTTAAAAGTCTTATGGATGATATCCTGGGAAACCCTTTGAGGCCGTAACTGTGATAAAAGACTCCACGGATAAACTTGACATTTAATCCATCGCTGGTCCGCTGATTGTTTTCGTACATGTTTTTTTTGCCTCCGATTTTCTTTCCTTTAGTCGCGATTACAACCGTCATTGCACGCCGTCTCAGTCTAGTGGGTCGGCGGGGGTCACGCTGCAACTTTAAGCCCTAGCATCTCCACAGTGCAAACACACACACACACACACACAAACACACACAGAAGCACACACACACTGGCACGAGACGGCGAAGTGGATGCGATGCTGGATGGCTGTGTGGAAGAAGCGCTCTGTTGGCGGGTTCGGGCAGTGTGGGGAGGGACTGGCAGGATCACAGCCCAATCTGCTGCTGGCCGGGGTCCTAGTGGCAGTCTAATATTGTTGTCAGGGCTTAGTTTAGTCAGAACATCGCTGGGCTTGTGGGGGTATCTCTCTGGCAGCGATCATCTGCTGGGAAAATGTTAATTATAGCTGCCTGCAGCGACACCTGCCCCCGTGTTAATGGTCACTTAGACTGGTTTTGTTTTTTTGCTGTCGCTGTTGTTTTGTGTTGCGTTTCATTGTGGAAAGGATGGATGTTTTATGATGCAGTAAGATGTGGTTTATCATTAGAGTTTTGTGTCACTTGCATTTTTTTTGTCGCTTGTTGTTTTGCATTCTGGAAATGATGATGTTATATGATATTGTAAGAGTGGTTTATGAGGGTTTTTTGTGATACAAGATTCAGTTTAGACAAGGGAGTTGGTTTTATATGGAGGTGTATCCACGCACAAGAACAATCCATCGTGTATGTAGATAAACAGACTTGAGCATGCCCTGAACAAGATCGAGTCAGCTGAAAAAACATCCTTACTGAAAACTGAGTGGATAGATGTTGCGATGCACTGTTTTATTTAACCCATTGCTACAATGGCAGACAAAGCAATGTCTCAAATGGATAAAAGGCTTAAATATGAACTTTACTGAAATCATTTATTTTCAGTTAAATTGATTGGATTGTTTCCACTTGACGTATTGTTACAGAAAATGCCAATACATTTTTTTTTATTCTTTCAAAAGTGGAAAAGATAATCCCATCTGAGCCTTCTCTGGTAAATGTCACAGGTGGTTTCTTATCAGAATAATATTTCAAAGAGCAATTAACTTGACTTGTTTATTACAAGATTTATGCAGACGTGCAGTGTGTTTAAATTACTTCTATACACAGAGCTTCAAATAATATTCTTCCATGCGTACGTATGTGCTATTCTGACTTCAGTCAGACCATATTTGTTTTGACTGAAGTTCACCCACCACAGCCATTAAAGCCATGAAGTCGTATTTTGTTGAACCTGTATAGAATTGTGTTTCTTTTCCCTTTTGGTGGACATTTTTCTGTGAGATGTCTCTTTTCAGCTTATTTTGCCCTCACCTATGCACTATTTCTCAAGCTTGGTTAGCATTGAAGAGCTTGTGAAAATGAACACAAGAGGGCCAATAGTACGAAAGTAACCAGGGTGGCAACATAATGATTCAGAGGGACCCAGACACTTTCCGAGCATCTCAGAGAAAATCGGTGAGATCGTGGTCCAAGGGAGGGGAAGAGATGTCTCCTCACCTTGTTGCTCAAAAACCCAGAGAGGTAAGAAAAATGTAGCTCTCGAAAACCAAACCAAAGTTCAAAAACCAAACCAAACATGCATAAAAAACCGGTAGCGCTAGGGCTGCCAGGGATCACATGCAGAGGTCCTGCTCTTTATAGTCATCGCTCCTCACCAAAGTAAACGTGGAACTTTCTCTCCTCTTCCCTCGTGAAAGGGGGTTCTGCATCCCCATTATATCCATACACGTTGTACATTCATCATGTTCTGCCGTTTAACAACCTGTTGTCAGTCGGGGCCGAAAGACCCGCAAATCCCGCTAATGGGAGGGAAAAAACTGGGAAAAGATTAGACCGGCGGCAGACAATTAAGACGCCAGTGTGAGGCATTCAGCTCAGGACATACCTTTGAATAAAACCAAACCTAAAACCCCCATTTAGGTTTGTATTCCTGCTGACCTAATACGCCCGGGAAACGTGAATCACCGCCCAAACGAGATGTGCCGTTACCTCCGTATTTAATTGCGCTTGGCCGTTCCGCCTGCTCTGCTCGGCTACGCCAACGTGCACGTGCACGTGCGTGCAGCTCCCCGGCGCTGCCAAGACAGCAGCTGAGAGATCTTTAGTGATTTTGCAATCAAATGGGGTTTCTCCAGCCAAGCGGCATCATGGCCGTGACGGGGGCGGGTTCCAGGTGAGGCCGCCCGCCAGAAAAGCCAGGGTTCACACGGCACAACGGACACACCGCCTGGTATCCGGGGAAATATTGTACATTTGGTGTAAGAGCTACAGGAGAGCGTTGGGGACGTCTGGTCCACAGCTCAACTGGCATTAGCGTTGGAGGGATTGCTCATGGGTCCACTCATGATAGGAAGCTATGCATCATATTGTTTTGTGTTGTAAAGGATGCTTTGGATACGAGTGTCAACCAAATCATATATACAAACCTACACACATACACATGCTACATACACACACACACACCCACATGCGTTCACATGCATGCACATATGCATGCACGCACACACACACACACACACACACACACACACACACACACAGGAACACAAACACAGCTCGAAGGAGAATGACATAGCACCGCTTGACACATACTAGGCAACAGCACAAAGGTTCAATTTCAGAGACCAATCAAAAAAGCGTTGTCAGCGGGACCGCTGTGAACCGGCAGCTGCCAAGAGCAGCCACTCGTGGTTCCACGCTAACCAGCGGCCGCGGGCTGCGTGGCTCCTCCCCCACTCAACCCCCTTCCCACCCGACGCGGCGGAGCTCCTCTGGTGTGAAGTTAATGCACGGGGAAATATGTCATAGTCACACAACTCCTCCCCCCCCACCTCAGCTGTCCCCTCCGTACCTGGCCTTATCTCATGGGCACCAACAACAAGATGTAGAGACAAGCAACTCTGATGAATATTATAGGCAGTGACACCGCATGCCCGGGCTTGAGATTGTTGTTGAGGAGAGAAATGTTGTTGTGTACGAAAAACATATATATTCAGTGAACATCGCCCCGCCTCTGCAAAGGTTCAGTCAGTGTCAAATAAAAATCTGTCAGTCAGAATAAACAATGTGTGTGAGTGTGTGTGTGTGTGTGTGTGGGGGGGGGGGACTGCAGCTGTGCCACCTGACTCTTATGCTTGATTTCTTTTTTCATATAGTTTAATTACCATTTAATTACCATTTTACTCAGAACATATTATTAAAGGATTTCTTACTAACTGAGTATTTCTTACAAATTCTTACTTACCACGTGGTTAAAAAAAAACAATAACAGGCCAGGCAGTTTAGAGCAATACACTGCCTTGCCGTTATCTTATAGGCTATGTCTTGATACTGCATAAACCCTAAACAACGTGGTCAGGGTTGAAGGCGCCCGTGTTCTGTGTTCGATCCCCAATGGCGACAGCCTACCTGTAGGCATCCTGGATTGACGTGCTCTGAGCAACGCCTCACGAGTAATGACATGCATCTATATTCACTGTAAGCTGCTCTTGATTTAAACATCTGCTTAAAGGACTTAATAGTACCCTGATATTCTCAGGGTAGCGTTGGAGCCCCTTCCTCAGCAGTTCCTACCTAACAACTCTGTCACAATTTAATTATAAATTGATGCAGACTTTACACACAGATTTGTTGCGTTAAATCATGCAAAGAAAATACAAAAATCACTATCGGTTTTCAAACCCTGAGAGATGTTTCCTTCGATGCATTCTTAATTGGCCCACTTAGATTTGTTCTTCTTTGATATATACATTGTTTGAAAAAATAATACCGGTAAAATGAATAATTGAAATAAGCAATTAAACTTCAATACCTTTGCTAAGTGACTCAAGAAAACAAATATGTATAGCCTATACATATACACACCAGTAACTCATTTCCCATGAATGCTGAAACAGATTTTATGCAGTGATGGTATATTCGATTGACACCACCCGGGCTAGCCTAAAATGATACAAACACTTCCCCGTGTAGTGTTTGCAACACACTCATCCCAGCGACGCCTCACCTTAACAGTGAGTGACAGCCCTGTTCCTCTACCCTCCTTCCTTTCAAACACAACGTCGAACCCAACCTCCCAAATGAACAAAGTGTGAATCACTGAAAATGTCAGCAAAATTCTCACGGCACACAAAATGTGTGATCTCGCAATGTTATTGTTGAAATCGCTCTCTCTCTATATATATATGTTTCATAATTTTTCGTTAACAATGTGCAGCCAACGCATTTGGCAAGCTAACTTTAACACATAACTGCAGTGTGTGCGTAACCGGCTTGCAAATTGGCTGCTGGCGCATTCAAATAAATA
>NC_082383.1:7265654-7268154 GCF_031168955.1 Gadus macrocephalus | reverse complement strand
TCGTGACTCACGGTGGCTTGGGATTGCACGCAGCAGAGCCATGACTAACTACAAGCATGCGCCTTCATTTATTAGCACGTGGCCACATATAAAAGAGTCAAGCCAACCATTCCAAAGAGGCACCGGGACTCCACCTGACGCTGTGATTGGCCCAGATAGATATGTTCAGACATGATCTGGAGAGATGGAGAGGTGGTGGTGGTGGTGGTGGTGGTGGTGGTGGTGGTGGGAGGAAGGGGGGCGGGAGGTTGGGGGTGGGGGGGGAACATCTTCAATAATGCAGTGTTCTGAGCATGTCAGGGAGGGTTGAAGTATTTCCCTTCATGGAGGTATGGGATGGAGTGAACGGCGTACGTGTGGTGGCCACGCTGAGACCGCAGGCTTTCTCTAGTCATGCAAACTTTAACAGTCGGTCGGGGTGGTGGTGAGATCTGCCCAGGTAAGCTGCACTTAGTTGCTTTCATGACATGGCGGCGGCGCATTAAGGTATTTCTTAGGGGTGGCATGTCAATGCCACCCGTTGACATTCATGCAAAAAAAAAAATACACAAAAATCAGCTTAGAAGATGTTTTGCTGGGCTGATGCTTGGGATAGGCTATCACGGGGCTGTTTTGACTGGGGCCGCGTCATCTGATTCTTTCATTCAGTGGCCCGTAAAGGTATTGTTGGGAGTAACACCATGAAATAGCATGAAAACTTCATAAAGTTTTAAGAACTTTAACAGCCCATATGTCTCCACCAATGGTTTATCCATGGTATATACATCAAGGTAAAGAATGTGTTGGAGGTACATTAAAAACAGTTTGATGTAAAATGCAGATTAGCACTTACATGCCAACATTGGAGTTGAGCTCTCAAACACATAAGGTCTCTCACTGGGTAATGATAGCAATAGCCGAGGAGAAAGTACTCTTTTCATTCGGTAACGTCAAATAACGCTTTTATCCCTAGCAAATCTATTTCAGAGGCATGTCATTAAGGAGCGGCTGTGTCACTAGGCGTCTTTGAAGCCTACAGGTAGACTGCGTATAACAGGGGTCAACCTCGGTACCTTCTTCCTCGCGCACAGTAACCCATGAGTAGAAGGTACTCACTGTAGCCCGGCAACATAGACCGTTAGCAAACCTGGATAAAACCAGGAAACACTCGTATCTCGAAGAGGTAACCAAAAGTATAACAAACTGCACATTCAAGAGATGCCGTACCATTCAGAGTGTGCCAGTGACCCGGGTACGTTGACCAGCCAGAGCCCACAAACACACACGTATTGATCACGCGTATAGATCAGCAGCACGTTTCCATATGAAGAAGGGCGTCTTCCCTGTGTGTTGACAGCACTGTCTACACGACTCCCAGTCTGTAGACAGTGACAATGCCCATATATCCCTAAGGCTAACAAATGCCTAGGGCCCATAAATCCACCGCCACTCTCGCAAGTACTTCATGGAAATGCTTTGTGTAAACAAGATACTTCTTGTCTTATACTTGTATATGTATAATATAATGCTGCTTTCCCAGGTGTTATATTTCATTTCATTTGACTGAATCAGGTCGAGTGTTTGGTTAACGTTACGCTTTGGCTAGTTTTCATCGTACGACTTAACGGCGTGTGTATCTAACACTATAGGTCCAACTTCTATTAACATATTTTGTCTATCCTAATGCTAGATAGGCTGCGAGCCTCATACATTTCAAATAACATGCAGGGCCAGCCAGTGCACCTTGGAGCCAGATCTCTCTACCGTGCTCTAGCTTATGCAAAACGCGGATGGCGGCGTTTGTTCCCGCTACATCCTCCAGATAGATTTACAGCTTAAATTGCAATATTGAAGATGTTTTCCTCTCATTTTGAAACAAAAACAAGTACTTGTATTCTATATCTAGTAGCCCCCCAGAAGGCCTTAAGATCCTTAAATCTCTATGTTTAGCTTTTTTTTTTTCTCAACGCTGCTACAATATCCACAATCTCCTCAAATCCTGTCGCGTTTTTCGCTAATTAGCAACTGGAAAACACATTGTGAGGCCTCTTTTGAGTCGTTGAAACATCATTAAGCCAATACCCGTTCAAACTCACCCCAACCCCCAGCCCTATAATGCCGCCCATAATACGACACAGTATTTCTGTATTCGCTCTTTTTTCCATTGTTGTATGAAGAGCACAGCCGCTATCTCAGAGTGCTCATTAAACACCACAATGCAAAGACACACGGGCACAGTGCTGGGAGGGGCGAGAGTGAGACAGTTGTGTGTTGACACATCATAAGACCCAAAATAGAGACAAACATTTCCACTGTCTGCTCACCCATGACATACGTTCCCCCCCCCCCCCCCCCCCCTTCCAATCCTAAAATGAGTTTCCCCCCTTTTTCTTTTTTAAATGCCATAGGATTCCAGCTAGCTTTTGACATTTATCTCTGAAGCGAGACTGCTATGCTACAGAACAGGGGACATGATGATGTAAAAAACGTGTCATTTTCTATCTGAGTCAATGATCAGGTG